>NC_059271.1:5132500-5185000 GCF_017591435.1 Portunus trituberculatus | reverse complement strand
GCACTACACTGAGTGTCACGTCACAAAGAGTGTCAGAGGAGTTGGCAGTGTCTGTCTCCACTTATGTGCCATCAGTTTGACACTGTGAGTGTTCATCTCCTGGACGTGAGGCACCGCGGCCGTGAACAAGTTCCACATCCTGGAGACGCGTCCTGCGAAGGTGCGTTGATGCTGACACCCGTGGGATCGCGGCACCTCTACGGCGTCACCACCATTGAGCACCGTTCTCGTGCTCCGTGCGGTGACTCTTAGAGGATGACGCAGCCCTGCCAGATGTGGCACTCTTTGCACCTGTGCCTTATGGAACACTACGATCGCCGCCACGTCTCTGCGGTGTTCCAGTGAATCAAGGGGACGCTCAGGCTCTGGGTGAGGTGGTAGTGCAGCATCTACTAGCCGTATGGCGCGGCGTTGGATGCTGTCCAGTCTCCTTCTGTGTGTGGCGGCACAGGACATCCAGGAGAGCTGCGTATTCAAGGTGGGGCCGCACCTGTGCCTTGTACAGCAGCAGTCTCCCCTTCCTGTCGAGGAAACTGGCGATCCTTCTGAGAGCGGAGATCCTGTGAGAGGCTTTCTTGGCAATGGTTTTGACATGCCTGTCAAACCTCAGCCCTCGATCCACCTCCACTCCAAGTATCTTGACGTCATCTTGGAGTGGGAGAGCAGCAACGCCAAAGACAACTTTCCTGCCATTGCTGCCATGGCGGCTGGGGACCGAGAGACAACCATTGCTTGTGTCTTCTCCGGCGCGAATGTCACTTGCCAGCGAGCACCCTCTCCTTTATCTCTCCTCTCTCTCTCTCTCTCTCTCTCTCTCTCTCTCTCTCTCTCTCTCTCTCTCTCTCTCTCTCTCTCTCTCTCTCTCTCTCTCTCTCTCTCTCTCTCTCTCTCTCTCTCTCTCTCTCTCTCTCTCTCTCTCTCTCTCTCTCTCTCTCTCTCTCTCTCTCTCTCTCTCTCTCTCTCTCTCTCTCTCTCTCTCTCTCTCTCTCTCTCTCTCTCTCTCTCTCTCTCTCTCTCTCTCTCTCTCTCTCTCTCTCTCTCTCTCTCTCTCTCTCTCTCTCTCTCTCTCTCTCTCTCTCTCTCTCTCTCTCTCTCTCTCTCTCTCTCTCTCTCTCTCTCTCTCTCTCTCTCTCTCTCTCTCTCTCTCTCTCTCTCTCTCTCTCTCTCTCTCTCTCTCTCTCTCTCTCTCTCTCTCTCTCTCTCTCTCTCTCTCTCTCTCTCTCTCTCTCTCTCTCTCTCTCTCTCTCTCTCTCTCTCTCTCTCTCTCTCTCTCTCTCTCTCTCTCTCTCTCTCTCTCTCTCTCTCTCTCTCTCTCTCTCTCTCTCTCTCTCTCTCTCTCTCTCTCTCTCTCTCTCTCTCTCTCTCTCTCTCTCTCTCTCTCTCTCTCTCTCTCTCTCTCTCTCTCTCTCTCTCTCTCTCTCTCTCTCTCTCTCTCTCTCTCTCTCTCTCTCTCTCTCTCTCTCTCTCTCTCTCTCTCTCTCTCTCTCTCTCTCTCTCTCTCTCTCTCTCTCTCTCTCTCTCTCTCTCTCTCTCTCTCTCTCTCTCTCTCTCTCTCTCTCTCTCTCTCTCTCTCTCTCTCTCTCTCTCTCTCTCTCTCTCTCTCTCTCTCTCTCTCTCTCTCTCTCTCTCTCTCTCTCTCTCTCTCTCTCTCTCTCTCTCTCTCTCTCTCTCTCTCTCTCTCTCTCTCTCTCTCTCTCTCTCTCTCTCTCTCTCTCTCTCTCTCTCTCTCTCTCTCTCTCTCTCTCTCTCTCTCTCTCTCTCTCTCTCTCTCTCTCTCTCTCTCTCTCTCTCTCTCTCTCTCTCTCTCTCTCTCTCTCTCTCTCTCTCTCTCTCTCTCTCTCTCTCTCTCTCTCTCTCTCTCTCTCTCTCTCTCTCTCTCTCTCTCGTCCCAGCAGTACATACCTAGTCACACCATGCTTAGTTTAGTTACCAATGCCGAGCTGCAACTGAGGCCAAACACGTAGCCTGGGTAACGTACATGCGTAGCTCGACACGCTACAACTGGGCTCACCATCGCACAACATGTAGAAGGGTGACGGCTACCTGCAGGTGAGCGAGGCGACAGCAGCAGGAGGACCTAAGGCGAAAGCTCTGTGGTTCAGGAATTGCCCATAAAAACTGGTGGAGGCTTGTCAAGGAGCAGCAAGGGACGAGCCGCCGCGACGCTGTTCCTCCACTAACCAGGCCGGACGGGACAACAACCACCAACAGTGAGGATATACAAGACTTCTCTGCTCGCTGAGTTTTTCACTACCAAAATGGCAGTCAATGATATGAGTAGACGTCCACCTCACCTCCTTCAGGAAACAGATCACGCCGTTACCAAGGTTCAGGTAACGCCTGGACAGGCTGTACGGCTGATGAGGGATTAGAAGAGACCAAAGCCACCGGCCAGGACAATGTCAGCCCGCGGCTCCTCAAACGCTGTTCCAGTGAGCTGTCAGGTCCTCTCACCATGCAGTGTCTTAAGTCCTACCTGAGGGAGCGCAGGTGGCTCTCTATATGGAAGGAGGCGAGGGTGATACCTGCATATAGGAAAAACTCAAAGTCTGTTCCCAGCAACTACAGACCCATCTCGTTGCTCTCTGCGGTAGGCAAGCTGCTGGAGCAGGTGGTGGCGGATGTCATCTGTCATCACCTGAGTGAGCACCGCCTCCTCTCAGACAGGCAGTTTGGCTTCTGGACTAACCGCTCAACAACGGACCTCCTCACCCTACTCTCCCAAGGCTGGCAGGATGCCCTGGATGAAGGCCTGGATACTCTGGTGGTGGCCCTGGACATTGCTGGGGCCTTTGATACGATCTGGCGCGCGGGGCTTGTGGAAAAGCTCCGTGCCAATGGTATCCAGGGCAACCTCCTCGCGCTGCTCGAGTACTACCTCCAAGGAAGAACCTTGAGAGTGGTCATCAACGGGCAGACATCCCAGCTGTCACCTATATAGGCCTCAGTTCCACAGGGCTCAGTGTTGGGTCCGATTCTGTGGAACATATACATCGACGATCTCCTGCGGCAAATACCGATGCTACTCGCCTACGCCGACGATTGCAATTTCTCCCGCTCCGACAGCCAGCGACCCGTCAAGGAGGTAAATAGGCAGCTAGTGACGAAATGGGGAGAGACTTGGCAAGTCGGCTTCGCCCCAGAGAAGACGCAAGCCATGATAATCTCACAGTCCCCAGCTGTCTCCCCGGTCGTTTCAGGACGTCTGTGCTTTAGAGGCCAGGCACTTCCCCTCCAGGAGCACATCAAGGCGCTGGGAGTGACAGTGGATTGTGGCCTGCGCTTCGACCGCCATGTTGCTGCTGTTGCCCACCACGCCTCCCTGCTTGTCTCTGGCCTGTGTCGGATGGCAGGATGCCTCGACTCCCGGGGCATCCTCACACTATATTATACAAGGCTATGATACGACCTTGTGTGGAGTACAGTGTCTTGTCCTGGATGTCGAGTGCCGCCACCCACTTGCAGAGACTCGATGCCGTGCAACAGCGTGCTCTGCGGCTGGTGGGGAGGGAGAGATAGCAGCAGGAGGAGCAGACAGGAGTCACG
Source organism: Portunus trituberculatus (assembly GCF_017591435.1). NCBI lineage: Eukaryota > Metazoa > Arthropoda > Malacostraca > Decapoda > Portunidae > Portunus > Portunus trituberculatus. The sequence continues at coordinate 5,181,454 of NC_059271.1, read as the reverse complement.
TGGCTGGAGCATCGACGGAACGTGTCGGTGCTGGTGGTCCAGCACAAGACCCGGGTGTTGGAAGTATCTCATCTTAACTCACTGAGGCTTCCATCACTGGCTGTCCGGAGGGAGACCAAGACAACCACGTCAAGTGACATGCTGGTGCAGGTGCCTGGATCTCACTCATGGCAGCACCAGCCAGAACAGCAAGATTGTGGAACTCGTTCACGGCAGCCACAAGTGACACACAGACAATGTCAATACAACAAGTGAAAGTGGCTGCCCACAGGTGGCGAAAAACACAAACTCCCACATTAGTGCTGTGGTAGATTCAAGTAGGATAATTTCTTTTATGTATATATCTCTCTGTTTATATTTAAGTGCAGGCTTTTTATATAATAACACAAAAAACGTGTTGCTTTAAGCCTTTGTAAGAGAGAGAGAGAGAGAGAGAGAGAGAGAGAGAGAGAGAGAGAGAGAGAGAGAGAGAGAGAGAGAGAGAGAGAGAGAGAGAGAGAGAGAGAGAGAGAGAGAGAGAGAGAGACAGACAGACAGACAGACAGACAGACAGACAGACAGACAGACAGACAGACAGAGAGAGAGAGAGAGAGAGAGAGAGAGAGAGAGAGAGAGAGAGAGAGAGAGAGAGATTCCAGCTGACTAACTGAATATGGCACGGGTACTTGTCAAACATCAGTATCCTCAAATTCCACTCTAGCTTTATTGTGCAACACGACGCACTGAGTAATGCTTGATCGCGTCATTTAGTCAATAGTCTCACAGCACAGTCGGAGTGGATAGCTAAATCACGTAAACAGTTGAAAAAAAAGATAAATAAGCAGCTCTGCAAGTGTTTTGCTAAAAACAGATGAATTGTGTCTATTAATATGTCGTTCATTCTTTTTGTTATCAATCTATGTAGGTTATTCACGTAGCAGGAAAAACATTACATGTGACATCAGCGGACATCTCTCTCTCTCTCTCTCTCTCTCTCTCTCTCTCTCTCTCTCTCTCTCTCTCTCTCTCTCTCTCTCTCTCTCTCTCTCTCTCTCTCTCTCTCTCTCTCTCTCTCATCTGTATTTGTCTATCTGTAACGGTCATTATGATAAAACTACAGTGTTGTGTATTGCTATTTCAAAATCGCTGTGTTCAGTGGTTGGTTCCAGCCCAGATAACTGGGGGACTTAATCCTCTCAAGGCCTGCAGTGTACAGTTTTCCTTGTCTGTTTGTCATGAGAACATGGAACATAAGCAGCAAGTTGTCTCTAAAGCGTTAAAAAATGGTCAAGTGCTGCTCAAAAAGTTGGTACAACAGAAAAAAAAATATCATCCATGGCCTTCTCTTCCATGTACATGACAATGTCATCTGTACCATCCCCATACATTATCAAAACCAGGTTATCGTTGTAGTTAGCCACACCCTTGTAAAGTGACTGGAACATATTGTTTGATGCCTACAAGGGCCTGACTGAAGCAGGAGGAAGATATTGTTTCCTTCAGTGACGTAAACAAGTTCTCCATTCTGGCCGGCGCAACACCAAAACAATAACCCCAAGATTTTTACCATTGCCTCTTCCACCACACACGAACTCTACACAACATAACCACCTTAAACTTAAGTCGGCATCACACTGGACAAATTTCTACTACCACGGTGAGATGTAATACAGGGACGCATCATCATTCCAACGACAAACTCTAGGCCAGCATCTCTTCAGCCGCTTTCTTTTGCCTTAATCATAAAAAAAATCATGTTGTTATTTACAATAATGCTTGTTTTTAATGGCTTTCGATTTGATTATATAAAAAGGACACTAATAAATCACTTGCCCCACTTGGCAATTCGTATAGGCCGTGCAATGTTGTCTCTACAGGCCAGGGCCGCTCTCTGCTGGCCATTATCTGCCCCTTTGGGGTTGAGGTGGCACAACACTAGCAGGTCTTACAGCCAACACCCCGAGTAACAATTGATAGCCTGGATCCACTATGGTTCAATTGATTTATAGCAAGGTTTCACACTCCAGCAAAACATAACACTGGACTCCATCACGACACATTGTGTATCTTGTCAGCGTCAGATGCAGTTGTCAAATAAGCGCCATAAATAATTTCACACACCACACAATCGAGACAAAGACACACTGGCAAATATGTTTCACTCTCATAAGTTTTAGAGACAACAGTTTTTCTCAGTAAAGTACAATATGTCTTTATTTACATGAACAGTTTGTGGTGCAATGGTAATTTTATTTCAAATTCTTACAGCAAGTTCAGTATCACAGCCGTTTTCCATTTCTTATTATAATACTACTAATATTAATAATATTAATTATTCTTATGATACTCATACCAGGACTACTGCTACTAATTATGATAATGTGAAAGAAGGTGAAGAAAACATGGCCGGTGTTTTTTTCACCACTTCCCACATTATTATTATTATTATTATTATTATTATTATTATTATTATTATTATTATTACTAGTAGTAGTAGTAGTAGTAGTAGTAGTATTACTATTATCATTATCATTATTACTGGTATTATTATTATTATTGTTATTATTATTATCATTATTATCATTATTATTATTATTGTTAATAATATTATTATTATTATTATTATTATTATTATTATTATTATTATTATTATTATTATTATTATTATTAGTAGTAGTAGTAGTATTACTATTATCATTATCATTATTACTGGTATTATTATTATTATTGTTATTATTATTATCATTATTATTATTATTATTATTATTATTGTTAATATTATTATTATTATTATCATTATTGTTATTATTATTATTATTATTATTATTATTATTATTATTATTATTATTATTATTATTATTGTTATTATTATTATTATTATTATTGTTATTATTTTTATCATCATTATCATTATTATTATTATCATTATTATTATAATTATTATTATTATTATTATTATTATTATTATTATTATTATTATTATTATTATTATTATTATTATTATTATTATTGCTATTATTATTGTTGTTGTTTTGCTGTTGCTGCTGTTGTTGTTGTTGTTATTATTATAGTAAACTTCTCCTGCTTCAATGTTTATTGAGAGTAAAACAAATGCATGACTGACACATGTAGCGACGCGTATCGAATGTGCAAAAAAAACAACAACCCCTGACCTAACAGCAACACTTCATAACACAAGGAAGGGCAGCCTGTATTTCATGTTTTACGTACTGTTTTTTTTTTCTTTCTTTTTTTTTTTTTACCTTTTATTTGTTTATTTATTAATTTTTATTATTGCATTTCATCGGTGTTACCATTTCTCACAGCTTTAATGTTTGCAAGAGAACGTTCCCTGCATATTTAGACACACACACACACACACACACACACACACACACACACACACACACACACACGAGTTGCAAGGATGGACGTAGAAAGGAATGAAAGCAGAGGAAGCTGAATGTCTATCCGAGTCGTTTACAATGTTCCGAATGCGTACAAGGGAGGGGCAGCTGTTCATCCTTTAAAGAGCTGTCCCTCAGACGTCTAGTTGTGTGGGAAGTACATGCGTCAATTATAGCAGCCGCGTGACAGTCGTTTGGCAGGAGACACATGATCCCTCTGCTCCTTTTTACTCGTATTATCTTTGCTGTTTTTTTTATTTTTATTGTTGTCGGTCTTTCCTCATAATGAGAAAGATGATATAGAAGTTTTCTTCCCATTCTTGCACCCAGACACGCTATAAATGAGAAAGAGAGAGAGAGAGAGAGAGAGAGAGAGAGAGAGAGAGAGAGAGAGAGAGAGAGAGAGAATGAACAGCAATTCGTTTAGGTTTCAAAGTAATCACAGTGTTTACTGTGATATACTCCCCTTTCTCTCTCTCTCTCTCTCTCTCTCTCTCTCTCTCTCTCTCTCTCTCTCTCTCCTCTGATTCCTACACTAAGGCACTGTGAAAGAAAGTCCCTTCTTGCTCCCTCTGCCCGTCCCCAAGCTCTCTTCCCTTTCCTGCGGGCTCGACTACAGTAATCTCGACTTACAGCGGCACTAATTTCTCGGTAAGTAATAGTCTGAGGGAAGCTTATTGGATTAAGGCACGGAATCCTCAACCCTCTCCTTTAAGTGTGTCTTTAAAAAGCATTTGCCGGAATTTCAGCGCAGCACTTAACGTCCGATCTTGAGTGGAGAAGTGCGTCGTCGCGGGAGCTCAGTCATGGTCAGGGCGCAGCTCTGTCTTGTTTTAACTGAAACCTTGCAGGATTCATTCAGTTTCACATCATCGTGGAGTCTCTTCCATTTCCGCCCGGAACATCTTACCGTCTGAGTAAGGCCTCGAGGGATGAATCTGTCGGCGCGAGGTTTAGATGACGTGGAGGATCAGTGTGTAGTCAAGTCACGCATTTCCGTTCATGCCTGAGAGACGCAGTGGCGATGCAGCGGCATTTCTTTGCAGCATCTCAAGCATAGCGAAAGAAAATAGCTCACTTGTCCTTTTGTCTCAATGTAGAAGACTTGAATTACGGAACATTAATTGAAAAGCGGAAGAAAAGAATAGGAAAAAAATGGAAGATCCACTCTCACAGAGTAAGAGGATGATAAACTTACAACTTTATGAAGAGAAACTTTATCTGCACCGTTTAATTATATTCCCTCGTATGTTTCGACAATGCTAAGAGAATTCTGCGTCTGCGTGATTGCCTTTGTTTTCTACCTTTTTTTTTTCGTGTGTGTGTGTGTGTGTGTGTGTGTGTGTGTGTGTGTGTGTGTGTGTGTGTGTGTGTGTGTGTGTGTGTGGAATTGGCAGTGAGAGGGAAGTGAACACGACAAAACACTCCGCCTGAAATTCACACTAACGTCTCCTTCTCAGTCCATAAAAGTCCTGCAGACGACTCTTACTTTCGTATAATGTTTCGTTTTGTGTGTGTGTGTGTGTGTGTGTGTGTGTGTGTGTGTGTGTGTGTGTGTGTGTGTGTGTGTGTGTGTGTGTGTGTGTGTGTGTGTGTAATTCACCTCAGTCGTCTGCTGGTCACCCAGCCAGTCTTCCCCATTACGGAGCTCATAGACCGATCTTCGGGTAGAACTGAGACCACATCAACACACAACACACGCTGGGAAAGCGAGGCCACAACCCCTCGAGTTACATCCCGTACTTATTTACTGCTAGGTGAACAGGGGCCACACATTAAGAGGCTTGCCCATTTGCCTCGCCGCTTAGCTGGACTCGAACCCGGCCCTCTCGATTGTGAGTCGAGCGTGCTAACCACTACACTACGCGGTGTGTGTGTGTGTGTGTGTGTGTGTGTGTGTGTGTGTGTGTTATGTGGTACTTATCTCCTCTATATATCCTAGATTCTGTATTAACATGACGTGCACACATACACATGACAAATCAATGAAATGTATAGACAAGTAAATGAATTAAAAAAAAAAAACAGAGGGCCAAAATTCAGTCATCTAGACCACTACAATTTGTATTGAACTGTAAACTTTTAGAAGATAAAAGTAAACGAAAGTAACGAAAGGCATCCAAGTATAGATGTGCTGTTTTTTTGATAAGCACGGAATATTGCTTACCGGAATGATATTTCCTAACATCAAACAAGTAAAACAGTAACTGTTTTCAGGAAAGTAGTAAACTGTCAAAGTAAGAGTACGTACAGAACGTGAAACTAGAATGGTAGAATAATGGAATCAGAGTTACATGATGGATACATAGGAGGAAAATAAAGGTTGAAACTCAAATTGTGAAAGTATTTAAATTAAATCCTAGAGTGAATGTCATTGTGATATTAATAGTAAAGTTGTTGTTTTTAAAGGTTAACAGTAAATCTTCTGAAAAGTAGAAAATGACTTTTTTTCTAACGTCAACGTCTTTTCGGAATTAGAAAATGACTAACACGTAGAATATAAAATCGATACAACAAACATTAGTCTTTACAATTTCATCTGAGTGTCTGTCAAGTGGCACCACGCTGGTTTACTTCACAATCAGCCAAACAAAATGTTTCATACATGAACCACGTGATCGTAAATAAAAAGCACGGCCCAGGTAAGACTTCTCAAAGAATTATTCTGAAAGACGTGAAAAGTGGCTTTTGCTTACATAAAGTCACTGTGAATATAAGTTAGCAGCGTACCGCGAAAAAATCCTGTCAATTATTGATTTATTAGCTTTACCACAGTTGTGTAAATTATCGGAAACAATAACTAAAGACTCGTGTACCTATGAGATATGTGGCACACGACGAAAATAAGAAAGATCGAAGTTATCTGTTAGAATTCTAAAACATTGTGTTCTATCTTTCAGAAAAATAAAAATATTAGCTAAATGGAATTTCATGGTATAATCTATAATTTCTATAAATGAGTACAGGGCAGTGACTCAGATAGGAAATGGAAAAGAGTAAGACTGTCATAACACATATAATGGCGTTTTCCAAGTTTGAAAAATATAACTTGAACTCTTTATAATGAACATAAATGGCATCGTGAAGGAATGATATGTAAAAGATCAAACTTCATGGATGATGCTAAAATTACAAGTGAAATAACCTGAACGCTAAAGTGGCAAAACTTTCAGTGTGGCCTCCATGTATTATTAGCAAGCCGGGCAGAACGTGGTATATGGAATTCAATACCAAACAGTGTAAAGTATTTCAGACTGGAAATAACAACATTCATGCAAACTATGAAATAGAATAGATATTTCACGAACAGAAAATCTCATTCTGAGTCAACATTGCAACACAGGAGAAACTAAACAAGTTGTTAAGGAATGGAGGGAGAACTCATGAATTCAAGTAAGAAAAAGTGGTACTTCATGTAATTCACTAATCCATTCTCATCTTGGATATTGCTCATTTTTCAATTTTTTCAGGCAAGGAGAGATAAATTATAATAATAATAATGATAATAAAAATAATAATAATAATAATAATAATAATAATAATAATAATAATAATAATAATAATAATAATAATAATGATAATGCTATTAACAACAATGATAATAACAGTCATAATAATAGAAAATAATGATGATGATGATGATGATGGGGACCGCTCGCACTTTGTGGACCCCACGGTTCTCAAGCTCACCGGTTCGAATCCTGGCGAGGGTCCGAGGTTAGGAAGGGCATCCACTCGCGGTAACGGCTCCCAAATGCCGAAACCAATGTCCTCCTGACTCCTCTGTCAGGAGGCACCGTCCTAACCGTAATGAAATAGGGGAACCGGACGTAAACCGATACAAAAAAAAAATAATAATAATAACAACAACGATAATAATAGCTATAATATTGATAATAATAAAAATGATAAAATAATTTTATTGGTAATAATGATAATGATGATAATAGTAATAATAATAATAATGATACTACTACTACTACTACTACTACTACTACTACTACTACTACTACTACTACTACTACTACTACTACTACTACTACTACTACTACTACTACTACGACAACCACTACTACTACTACTACTACTACTACTACTACTACTACTACTACTACTACTACTACTACTAGTAATAATAATAGTAACTGTAATAATAATAGCAATAATAATGATAATGATAATATTAACAATGATAGCAATCATAATAGTAATAACAATAATAATACAAGAAAAGATACGGAGTCAAAAGCGGCAGTCAAAATAGTAAAGGACAAATGCCTTGTAGCCACCCTCTTGAAAGAGATCAAGTCATAGGAAGGATGAAATACAAAAGCAGGTAGGGAGTTCCTGATTTTATTAGAGAAAATATGAATGATTGAGAGTACTGATTAACTCTTGCATTAGAGAGGTGGACAGAATAAGGATGAGAGAAAGAAAAATGATTTGTGCAACGAGGCATCTAGAACAAGGAAAGCATGCAGCTACCAAGATCAGAAGAGACGTTAGCATGAATAGAAAAAAATCCAGATATGCAACATTGTGGCAGTGAGAAAGAGTCTGAAGACCATCATTTGGAGGGAAGGAGTTGATCAGACGAAAACTTTTGACATCAACTTAAGGAACACTATCATACATGTGAAGCATACGTCATAAATGGACGGAGATGGCCCCTTTACAAAATCAGCAGATTGATTTTTTTTCTTTAATGGTGGGGAGGCGCGGGTGAGAAAAACTTGCGAGATGACCGAGAACGCCTAATTTCATTCAAACCTGTTTTTGGCTAGAGATGAGATATGAAGTTTCCAATTTAGATTTGAAGTAAATGGTAGACCGAGGAGGTACGTTGTATAAGAGAGGAACAGTTCACATCTAATGAAAAAGAGATTATTGTTTGGAAGGTTGTGTCGAGTTGATAGATAATGAAATTGAACTTTTGAATCATTGAGCAATACTAAGCCTGCTCTGCCCCAATCAGAAATTTTTGAGAAATCAGAAGAGATCGGAAGTCAAACGTTCTGTGGCTTCCCTGCGTGAACTGTCTGTCAACTTCCCGAAGGACTGGACATCGACGAAAAGATATAGAAAAGTACAGTGCAGACTAATCTATATCTGTTTATACGTATCTCTATCTATCTATCTATCTATCTATCTATCATTTTATCCTTGCCAAACCTACTTGGCTGGTGGGAGATGTAGCGTTCTCCCCTTAACCTTAGCGGTTCTGCATAACTTCAGCTGTTACGACGCCTAATGGAATAATTTCCATTTGTCTATCTATCTATCTATCTATTTTTTTCTTTTCTTTTCTTTTTCTTTCTTTCTTTCTTTTTTTCCTCCTCTTCATCGTCATCATCACCATCATCATCATCTTCTTCTTCTTCTTCTTCTTCTTCTTCTTCTTCTTCTTCTTCTTCTTCTTCTTCTTCTTCTTCTTCTTCTTCTTCTTCTTCTTCTCCTCTTCTCGTCCTCGGTCTTGCTTCCGTCTTGGGAACATGATGCGAATTTTTCCTCAGAGAAACAAATTGGAGGTGATCATGATGCAGACTCTGTTCCTAAAAGTCCTTGGTATCGTTCTCTGCCACTGGGGTGAGGATGACGGGAGTTATGCATCGGATATATACGTGCACAATGCTATGGAGCAGTATTGTTAATATTTTTATTATTATTATTATTATTATTATTATTATTATTATTATTATTATTGTTATTATTATTATTATATTATAATAATTATTATTATTTCTAATTTATTTTATAGTAATAGTATTAATAGTAATAGTAGTAGTAGTTGTAGTAGTAGTATTAGTGTTAATATCAATAGTAGTAGTAGTAGTAGTTGTAGTAGTAGTAATTGTCGTATTAATAGTAGTAATAGCAGTAGCAGCAGTAGTAGTAGCACCAATAGTGCTGATAGTAGTATTAATAGTAGTAATAATGATAATGATAATAATAATAATAATAATAATAATAATAATAATAATAATAATAATAATAATAATAATAATAATAATAACAATAATAATAATAATAAGAAGAATAAGAATAAGAATAAGAATAAGAATAATAATAAGAAGAATAGTAATAATAATAATAATAATGCGATAGTGATGGATGGTGGTAGTAGTAGTAATAGTAGTAGCAGTAGTAGTAGTAGTAGTAGTAGTAGTAGTAGTAGTAGTAGTAGTAGTAGTAGTAGTAGTAGAAATAATCGTTTTGAAAATAGTAGTCTTTTTTTTTTATCTGTGCCATGTGGTATGGTATTATTTCAGTAGATGATCAAACATTCATGAATCTTAATCTTACAGGGAAGAAACAGATTGACAGACTTCTTATTCTTGCTAAAATATCTCATTGTGGCAGAACAATGTCAGAAACTCAATTCCTTCACCTATCAACTTGACACAACCTTCCAGGGAACTCTCCTCTCTCCTTCAGTGATAAACAACTGCTTCTCTTTTCTACACTGAACATCCTCGGTCTGTCTTACTATAAATCGTAACTGGAAAATTCATAAGTCGTGTCTAGCTAAAACAGCTACCAATTCTGAGTCATCTTATCGATTTATTGACTCATCGGTCCATGTATGAAGTATCATTTACATGTTCTGGTGGTGGGAGGGGAGATGTTCCTCTCATACCGCTCTTCTAGACAGGGTGGATTCAAAACTAATTCGTCTTATCAGCTCCTCTTCTCTAAATGAATGTCATCATTCCTCTCTCTCACCCCAGTAATGTAACATATCTTGCTATCTTCTACCACTATTTACTTTTTGCTTTTTATCTTGCTAACTGCAGCCTTCCCTTCTGCGGGTGCCTCGCTTCACAAGACATTCTACTTTTCCTCACCCTTATTCATTCCACTTCCCTAATTCATGAATAAACAAGTATTCGCATTTTTTCATCCCTTTCCCTGGTCAGATATGGAACCACCTATCTCCTTTTCTATCTTTTTTTTCCTTAGACTACTACAGCGACTACTGCTACTACTACTACTACTACTACTACTACTACTACTACTACTACTACTACTACTACTACTACTACTTCTAGTAGTAGTAGTAGTAGTAGTAGTAGTAGTAGTAGTAGTTGTTGTTGTTGTTGTTGTTGTTTTGTTGTTTGGTACTGTTTTTGCTGTTACTGTGGTGATGCGTTTTTGTTACTGTTTCTGCTGCTGTTGTTGTTGTAGTGCTACTGTTCTTGCTGCTGCAGCTGTTGTTGTGGTGCTACTGTTTTTGCTTTTGTGCTGTTTTTGCACAATTTTGCTGTTGTTGTTGCGATGCTGCTGTTTTTGCTACTTGCTCTTGTTGTGCTGTTTTTGCTACTGTTTTTGCTATTGTTTTTGTTGCTGTTGTAGTTCTATTGTTTTTCCTATTGTTTTGGCTGTTGTGCTATTTTTGCTGCTGCTTTTGCTGCTGTGCTGTTTTTGCTATTCTTTTTACTCTTGTTGTGCTGTTTTTGCTGACATTCTTGTTGTTGTGGTTTTTGCGGTTATTGTACTGATTTTGGTACTATTTCTGCTGTTGTTGCTGTACTAATTTTGCTACTGTTTTTGCTGTTGCTATTGTTCTGATTTTGCAGCTTTTTTGCTTCTGGTTTTGCAACTGTTTTTGCTCTTGTTGTTGTTGTTGTTGTTATCGGTGGTGGTGGTGGTGGTAGTGTGGTTGTGTTTGTTGTTTTTACCACTGTTGTTGTCGTTGTTGGGTGGTGTTAATACCAATCACATTATTGTTATAATCACCAAAACCATCAACATCAACTATAATTACCAACATCATCAACATCCGCATCATCATTATCATCACCTTCATCATTACCATCGGAAATATTTGGAACAATTGAGGTTTATAAGTTTACGTATAGCTACAGTAGGAGGAACAGCAGTTTTGCAATAACTTCTGAAGAGGAAAGACAGGCCTGTGGCACGGTGGTAGGCAGTGAGGAAGTCGTGAGTCAGCTGATGGTCGTGTTACTCATCTGCTCCCTGAAGCCCTATAAACCTGCTCTTTACTGTTTCGAATCATTATCCCGTAACATACTGCCTCCACAACAGTCATACCTCACCACACGCCCCTTCCCTCGACCCCTTTCAGCCCCTCCTTTATCCAGCTCAACACCGCCCGCCCGCTCTTCTCCTCACTGCTCCCTTTCATATTGGTTAGTGATGCGATATTGGGCAGTGAACCGGAAGCCATGTGAGGCCGTCTTGTGCCAGGTCCATTCGCGCTTCGCATGACAGTGATGAATTGCCTCTCATGCTGACGTGGTTCTGTAGGCATCATCTCGAACTCGCTGTTCAGATGAGGCTTCAGGCGTACATTATATGGACAACTTTCTCTAGAGTATTATGTAAAGAAGTTTTACGGTTTAATACTTTATTCTATAACGTTAGGTGGTGTGCACAGCAACGGCAAATAAAGGCTGGCTAATTTAAATATTTATGATCTCCATTGAAATGAAAATCCTGAGTACATGGCTGGGTTCGACTTTCGCCGCAGCACAAGTGAAAGGAATGAAGAGGCTGATGCCATGTGAATCTTCTCGTCGCTTGAATCAAGTGAGCGTCACCCATAAAGCGTCTGTTTCCTCCCTCACGTGTCCCGCCCACCTAGTTGATTACGGCCCGGCCGCCGCCTCCTCCACTCTACCAGGTTCATAACTTGCGCCCGCTCAGTGTGCCGCGAGCCGCCGCGAGTGGAGTAGTGTGTGACGCCGCCGCTCTTGTCCGCTCTCTGGCTTTCTCTTGGATCGCACTGCGACTGCTTCACTTCACAGCTTTTCTAGATACACCACTTCTCTCTTCAGAGCTAAGTACTCCCTGTTTTGAAAACGAATCCCCAGAAAGCATTGTAGGTTTCTTATTAATAGAAAAATCAAACTTGTGTTCAACAGAAGCAGTAGTGTTTGTTGTGTACAAGGCAGTGAATGACTACCGTCCGTCTCCCAAAGCGCCTGGACAAAGCTGAGAGCACAAGCGCCTCGTCTGCTTGACATGTCAGCTGGTTTGCTTTAATGACAGCTATAAAAACTGCTTTTGGTTTATATAAGAAAGATGTGTGAATAACTGATTTAGTTATTCAGGAAAGATAAAAAGACATTCAGTTCGTTCAATTGTGACACACCTGTGAACCTTGCAGCGAGTGTGGTCAGAGAGGCAGCATCATTTGGTGACGTACATGACGGTCTAGGTGTGATGACCACGGTTTGTGTGCTGCCTGAAGATGGGTGTTTTGTGTTTCTTCAAGCAGAAGTATTTAGGATCAGCAAGAAAACTTGTTAACATGTAAGTGGAAAAGGAGCAATGAATATAAGCTGATTGAATAAGAAATACACTCGAGTGATCATTACATTCTAACGATTACCATGGTGTGAACAAATTCACAAGAAGAAAACATATGTTCAACAAAAAACAATAGGCAAGCAGAGTGCCTGTGCTGGTGATGGTTAAAAAAAGACCCAGGTGGTGGGGATAAGCTTTAGATCAGTGGCATTAAGGGTCAGATTTTTTTCCCCACGAAATCTCATCACCGCGTCCCATTCAAAAGGGAAGAGAACCTCAAACTCTGGAACTAGAAACGAGAGATCCTTTCCTCAGACAGTCCTCCACGTCCTCCTCTTCCACCACAGTGCAAAGCCGCCGGGACCGTTTGCCTCCTTCCAAGTGGTGTAATTTCTGAAATCTGAACTAGTCTGGTGGAGTTGCAGGGAGATTTGGGGATCCATGAGAACGGTCGCCTAAAGTTTTCCAGAAATTAGATTCTCCAGTTTTACTCGCTAACTTTCAGAAAATTATAACCCGTCTTTTTCAAGCTGGGCCTTTTATCGGTGTGTTCTCAATTTACGGCGGTCGTTTATCACTGTGCCTAATAGCGGCCAGAGCGTCTGTGTGGAGGGAAGGATATTCACGTTTGAATGTATATACTGGGAAGTTTATTTCGGAGCGAGTGATTCTCGTGCTTTCGCCTGTTATGTGAATTTGGAGAGTGGTGAAATTACTAGTGGAAGCTTATGTTATACAAAAGATGTATAATTAAAGACAATTTCATTTGGAAAGAGTTACATCTCACTGTATGCTGTCCAGAAACCCATGCCAAAGATTTCTTCGCAAGCAGTAAATCATCAGAGCTGCAGGGAGTGAACACTCTCGGTCTGTGACCCCCATCTCATCTAATAATCAGAGCTACGCTGGTTACACTCGGCCCTATTCCCTCCTGTCGTGTTCTTCCTCTGCCGCACACCCACATAACAAATGAAAGGCGCTAGCCGTGAAGCCGTGTGGTGGCCAGGAGAAGGAACGGGGACCTTGGGTATGACCGGCAAGATGACAACAGCAGTGCTGTTAGTCACACTGTTGTGCTTGCCGCACGCCCCCGCCACGGCCAGGATCGAGGGTGAGTTACTTCATTAAGTGTTTGTGCTAAGCTTGTGTCATCAATAATCTCAAGGTTACTTGTGTTACTTGTGCAGGGCCGACCAAACCATCGTCTTTAATACTGCTTTTGTAAATTTTTCACATGTCCTTAGATAACACACACACACACACACACACACACACACACACACACACACACACACACACACACACACACACACACACACACACACATGTATCTCTCTCTCTCTCTCTCTCTCTCTCTCTCTCTCTCTCTCTCTCTCTCTCTCTCTCTATATATATATATATATATATATATATATATATATATATATATATATATATATATATATATATATATATATATATATATCATATTTATTTTTTCACGTTTCTCACACGTCCTCAAAATACACACACACACACACACACACACACACACACACACACACACACACACACACACACACACACACACACACACACACACACACACACACGCATACAAACACACACACACACACACACACACACACACACACACACACACACACACACACACACACACACACACACATAAATAAATAAATAAATAAATAAATAAATAAATAAATAAATAAATAAATATATATATATATATATATATATATATATATATATATATATATATATATATATATATATATATATATATATATATATATATATATATATATATGCACATGTAAATAGTTGGTGTATGTTACTTATATCATCTTTTGTCTGACAGACTGTATACATGCAACATCGAAGTTGTCGTGCATCGTTATCTCAGTGTGTTGTGAGTTCCATAAGAGAAAAAATTCATTGGGCGAGCTGCTCACGTGGCTTAAGGAAATTTGGTATTCCGTCAGTCAGTCCCTCAGTGAGAGAAAAAGACATCCCGTCAGTGAAAGGAAGGTTTGCGCTGCCAATTGTCCTAATTTTTCTTCCTTCCATTATGATTTGCCTTTGACGTCTACGTAGTGTGTGCTAATCCTTCTCTTTATCTGTAACAGTGTATACATGTGACATTTACCAACGAATTGTTTTATGCCTGTTATTTGTAGTTATATGAACGCATGCTATAAGGTGAGTGAAGACCTTGGTACAAATTGTTCATCTCTCTTCATTGTCACGATTCAGAAAGGGAGGCCAGAGGGACCATTAAAATCATATATTGAGCAAATGGCATTAATGACAGTAATTTATCGCCATCACACACTTATTCAGCTTTTTAACCTTATGATCATGCAGGTTAAAGTCTCCTCGTAGTGCCGCCAAGAAAAATAACAAATAAATAGATAAGACAGGCGTTTGTTCATAATGTATTAATTAAAGGGCTGTTGGTGCAGCGGTTTCACTTAAGCAGGCTAAGAAGCAATGTGGATTTTAGTCTAAATCAATTTATATCTTGAAGAAAACTTGCTAATTTTTTCAGTGCGCGTGAATGGTGCAAATTATGGTGAATAAGAAACAGCCGTACGTGACGAGACTTCTTGGAGCAGATACACATTCAGAGCATCACATAAAGCAAACTCGGTGTATCCAGGACGCTGTGTGTAATTGCCCGCCGCAACACGCCGCCTTGGAGCAGTGGGTGTGAGGGACGCGCCTCAGTGTGGCCGAGTTCTGATCCATGAGCCAGCTGCGGCGCTCCAGCTATTATGAACCAGCTGAGGCGGAGGGCCAGCTGTGTTCGCTCTGTGGTCTTGGTGCTGTCCGGTTTCAAAGGCAGCGTGGTGACTACCAATTCAAGTGGTTAGCGCTATAAGCTCTTTATTGTTAAAAATCAACCGGAAAATTTTTTTGAAGAATCTTAAAGAGCAAAGTACCTTGCTATTTCAACAATTATATATTCCATTACATATTTTCAAACAATGAAGCTTGAACGATAACTGGAATAGAGCAAGTCACTTTTTTCTCATCAGATATGAATCAGTCACTCTAGTGAACATGGTATGTAGCGATGTTGAAATCAAGGTAAAAGGCATTACGAAGCTATCGTTCTAAATGTTTTATTTATAGGTATTTCATCCCTTTTTAATACCTGTTACGGACAGCGTGCAGAATGGATGTGCAGAGGGAGTAATTTCTTAGTAAATGTTTTGTTATTTTATTGTATGATTGTTCTACGGCATTTATAAAGTATATATATATATATATATATATATATATATATATATATATATATATATATATATATATATATATATATATATATTTATTTATTTATTTATTTATTTATTCACTGATTTCTTTCTTTGTTTCTTTATTCATTTATTCATTTAATCCTTTATTAGATATTTCGCACTCATAGAAGTTTTCGCGATGTGTATTTGTTCATAAGCTTTACAAAATTATTCCTTGAACGTGGGAATTTTTTGCTGTCTATCACAAAGACTGATGGACGCGCTGTCATAAATACTAAGAAAGAAAAAAAGAAGAGAAAAAAGTTTCGGAACATTTTGTCAGCATATTGAAATTCTCTCAGCTGTGTCACTGTTTTATGGGATTATTTGTGTATCCATTTTTTTTTTCTTACATTTTCAAGCTTTTTTTTTTATGATCATCTAAAGCGGGTTATTTGTCAGTAAACTTGTAAAAAATCTTGAGAAAATTTTAAAATAATCAATCTTGTATGCTTTTTTTTTTTATCTTCAGTAAGTGCCAACGGCGTCTTTTGAAGTAAATATTCAAAATTAATATGTTGTAATCGTCACCCAACATATTCTTCAAATTCCACGGGTTTTTTTTTTACAGTAACATCACAACAAACACAAAGGAGAAAAAATAAACAAAAATAAAAACAAATCTTACCAAACCTGTAGAGCATCACAAGATTGGTTGTGATAAACTACAAATATTACAAAACAAGAGTAGTAAGGACGAGCGAAGACGAAAACACCTCGAAACAAGGCGCGCATTCTATCACCTACTCCCTCCTTCCTCAATTATGCTTCCCTCTACCACATGTATGGGAGACGTATTGCCCTCACACATTATAACGATGAAAGGAAGGCATTGCGTAGTGTGTGTGTGTGTGTGTGTGTGTGAGAGAGAGAGAGAGAGAGAGAGAGAGAGAGAGAGAGAGAGAGAGAGAGAGAGAGAGAGAGAGAGAGAGAGAGAGAGAAACTGAGTATAGCTGTGAAAACAAAGTGTACGTGATAGCGAAAGAGTTCACACGATTCAGGAATTTAAGATGTCCAGCCAAGAAATGAATGACCAAGACGAGAGAGAGAGAGAGAGAGAGAGAGAGAGAGAGAGAGAGAGAGAGAGAGTAGTGAAGAGAACGGAGAGACTGACATACTCGTACATGTATACAAAAGACACAGTCCACAATTGCATGTTGTACTGGTGAAGAAAAAAAAATGCATTAATCCTGCCGTAGTAATGCCAGGAGAGAGAGAGAGAGAGAGAGAGAGAGAGAGAGAGAGAGAGAGAGAGAGAGAGAGAGAGAGAGAGAGAGAGAGAGAGAGAGAGAGAGAGAGAGAGAGAGAGAGAGAGAGAGACTGTTCGTCTGCATGTGTAATTTATCAGTTTTATTTTTTTCAAACCAACACACACACACACACACACACACACACACACACACACACACACACACACACACACACACACACACACACACACACACACACACACACACACTTCACAAGCCAGAGGACCGGGGTTCGATTCCCCGGCCGGGTGGAGATACTTGGGTGTGTCTCCTTTCACGTGTAGCCCCTGTTCACCTAGCAGTGAGTAGGTACGGGATGTAAATCGAGGAGTTGTGACCTTGTTGTCCCGGTGTGTGGTGTGTGCCTGGTCTCAGGCCTATCCCAAGATCGGAAATAATGAGCTCTGAGCTCGTTCCGTAGGGTAACGTCTGGCTGTCTCGTCAGAGACTGCAGCAGATCAAACAGTGAAACACACACACACACACTCTCTCTCTCTCTCTCTCTCTCTCTCTCTCTCTCTCTCTCTCTCTCTCTCTCTCTCTCTCTCTCTCTCTCTCTCTCTCTCTCTCTCTCTCTCTCTCTCTCTCTCTCTCTCTCTCTCTCAGTTGTGGTTTTAGTTAAAACCCATTAAGGTTAACCCGCCACAGCCTCATCAGTGTGTTAAAAGACTCTGGAATAACGTCATTCATTGCAGCACACTGGGAATGGGTGACGCACAGTGGCAAGAGAGAGAGAGAGAGAGAGAGAGAGAGAGAGAGAGAGAGAGAGAGAGAGGAGCGGGGAGCGGGGAGGGGAGTTGTGGGGAAGGATGGGAAAGTGTCACGTTTCAGTAGTTGTCTGGCTTGTATACACTCCCCTGAGGGTGTCCTTGCCCATGCTGAGTACCGTGTATCAACTGACAAACTACTACTGTTCCTTCCTTTTCTATTATTTTTAGATGGAACGCCTCTGCGCCAGGTTTGCTCCTCGTACATCTTTTATTGACTGTTGGTTAACACAGAGATGGAGTCTTGTTTCATCGAGGAAATTAATTTTTACTTAACGCCTTCAGTACCATAACACGTTTCCATATTTCTGCTTACTATTTGGTGACTTTATGCAGCTTCAGAAATTTATGTAGGGATTAAAATAGTGAAGATTGCAGCCTTTAATCTTCTGACCTCTATTGATCTTCCTAATGGCAAGAAAATGATATAATCGTACACAAATCTCTTAGTAAAAATGTGTCCTAGTACTGAAGGGTTTAAGATCCTTTGTAGTAACTCCAGGTATATATTCCTTACTGCATGTTTTCTGCCGTGTTGCTCTGTTATAGTCAAATGAGTCACACTACTCGTCTGAAAACTCTCTTCAGCCTGTCCGGAGGGAAACTTGATTTGTTTTCAATATTTCAAACACCACAACGAAATACCTACAAAGATATGAAAAAAGGTAGGTTTGTTTTTTACTGTTCAGCTAAAATAGAACCAGACGAGTAAGTGTTGGTGCCACTGCTTCCACCGGTACGTCCTGCACGCGTACTTCTTTGGAAAAAAAAAAACTTTTTCCGCAGCTGGCCTGGGATATCTAGTGTTCTTAATATATTAGAGGGATCATTATCTGTAACTGCTGGGTAATGTGAAAATTATGCATTGCTGTGCGCTAACTTACCGCTATTTGCTTTCTCCATGTGATTTGCATAACACTGAAGAGAAATGTTTTACTTTATATGTAAAGCAAGGTTTATGTTTGCATATATATGAACGAAAAAAAAAAGGTGGCCAGGGCAGGGGGGGGTACCGTGTCTGAAAATGTTATCCGTCCATGACATAAAAATACGCCTGGTTTTATCTTACGATTTTTTTTTATATCTTTGGTCCTGCAGTCAGAGGATTTGTATTTATTTGTTTATTCATTTTACAAGTAAGGCGACTCATGAGCCAGTGAGAGGCGTCAGACAAATGTGGAGATGGGAGAAGAGGGAGCTCACGCGGCTGCATTATCACCATACGGGAACCCTTCGTCTCCCTTCCATTGCACCACCTGTTACTTTCTCTTCTCCCATCCCTCATGACAGAGGGATAGGGGATTGGAAGCTGAAAATCTTACAATAATACTACATTTTTTCCTGGTGAATTGGTGTTTGTTTGATGAAAAGCATAACAGTTACTCCGTCATAAAATCTCAAGGTTCCTTCAGGATTATGACTGCTCTTTTTGGCATATATATATATATATATATATATATATATATATATATATATATATATATATATATATATATATATATATATATATATATATATATATATATATATATATATGCACGTAAATGTTTATATGTGTTGTTCAAACGTGAAAACGTATTTTGCATTTGATCAATGAACTCATAAATCCACAGTGTACTATTTTATCATTCATGCAGCAGCCGGCTGGGCTTCTGTTTGATGTTGTGTTGGGTAATTGTGTAACAGATTTCATTCTAAATTCTGTATTATTTTGGTTGTTACCTTGGTTTTCGTTTTGGAGTGTAACATTTTTTTCTTCCTCGTCTCTGGGCTTTGACAATGATTTATAAGGTAGCGCCGTGATAGCTTTTTCAGTCCATGTTTGCTGGAACACTAATTGAACTTTGGAAGAGGTAATGGCAAGCTTGAAGAATATTCCACTGTGTCATTTCAAGCAGTGAAGGCTTGGAAGGGATTCAATATTGTGGCGATGGTTAGAATCCTTTGTGTGGCGCAGCAGCGAGCACGGACCATTGCATCCCTCGCTTTTTGAAAGAGAGAGAACGAGAGAGACAGAATAAACCACACACACACACACACACACACACACACACACACACACACACACACACACACACACACACACACACACACACACACACACACACACAGGCAGACAGAAGAGCAGAGTATGGAAATAGAAAAGTATATAGAGGAACTATAAAAATATATCAGGCAACCAGTAGCATGAACCAGAGACATGGAGCCACACAACGATGAAAATAAACTCGTTGAAGCAGCTGGGGACATGAGAATGAGAAAAGAATGTATAAATTGAACACAGACTAATAATATGCGGAATCCATTTTATGTTGTTCTCGTTCCTGCCAGTATTACTTCTATCGGCATTATTGTCTTTGAGCGGCACGAATCCGCCCAAAGAAACACGCGCGACAGATAAATAGACAGATAAAACTTTGCAGCTTAACATTGTGTAAGCAAACAAAGTAAGTACCGCGTGGAGTGTTTGTTTATTTGTTTGTTTGTGCTTACCTGTCGATTTCTCTCTCTCTCTCTCTCTCTCTCTCTCTCTCTCTCTCTCTCTCTCTCTCTCTCTCCCCACACACAGACGTCAATACCAAGACTAATAATATTAAAATCTGGAATTACAAAAACGTATTTAAAGATGTAGAAATACGGAGTCGTGTCCAGAATGAAGAATCCTGCTGTGAACTTCAAGAAGACATGGATGAATTATTTAAATTTACCCAAACGTGCAAAACGGAATTCAGTGCAGACAATTCCTTGTTCTAAAAATCTGAAGAAAACTGGAAGATGTCGAGAATTGAATATAAAGGTCTTGTTTTATGAAGATGTAAGATAAAAACGACTTTTACATGAATCTTTTATTCTTATTTGTTTATTTTTTTGGGGGGTATGAAAAACTAATACGTAAGCATCATACAAACATATATACCAGGCTAATATGAGGTATAACTTACACTTCAGAGAGTACAAAAAAAGTACTGATTTCAAGCTTTGTAAAATAGATTTGAAAAAGAGATTGAAAGACACTCCCTCAAATTCAGGAGTTGGTAACCGGAATAGACTTGGAAATCACGTTGTTAGTGCAGAGACAAAAGTAAGGTTAAGAAAAATAATGGATAGATTTACAAGAAGAGATGATAGTTTGATGTGGGTAGTCATGTTTCTATACAGGGAGTCCCAGTGTGAGTCTACTGGCTTCTTGCAGCTTATCTTTGTTGATATCCTGCTATGGTAACTGTGTGAAGGACGCCGACAAAAAACTGAGGAAATTGAAAGGATATATTTGTAAACTGGTGATCAAATTGATATAATGTTTGGAAAAAATAAGTTAAAAACAGTGAAAAATAAAGATAAACGTGGGCGTACACACTCACTCACTCACTCACTCACTCACTCACTCACTCACTCACTCACTCACTCACTCACTCACTCACACACACACACACACACACACACACACACACACACACACACACACACACACACACACACACACTCACTCACTCACTCACTCACTCACACACACACACACACACACACACACACACACACACACACACACTCACTCACTCACTCACTCACTCACTCACTCACTCACACACACACACACACACACACACACACACACACACACACACACACACACACACACACACATTCACTCACTCACTCACTCACAAACACATTCCTCACTCACTCACTCACAAACACACTCACTCACTCACACACACACACACACACACACACACACACACACACACACACACACACACACACACACACTCACTCACTCACTCACTCACTCACACACACACACACACACACACACACACACACACACACACACACACACACACACACACACACACACACACACACACACACACACACACACACACACACAAACGATGTTACGTCGTTCGTCTCCTGGTGTGTATGCGTGTGTGTTAAATTATCTTTTTCCTTTTTTTCATAAGGTTGAATATGAACGTCAAGTCGTTATGTGCTAAGATAAATAGTATGACAGGGATCGTGGTGGTGGGTATGATACAACGGTGCGGCGGTAGTGGTGGTGGTGACTGTAATATTAGTAGATGCAGTCAGCAGTTGAAAATACTTGTTCTATTATAAGCCATCTTCATTGGTCATAAATTACAATGAAGGCAGGCCTGGAGTTATTCATGAGTAATTATTAAAAATATTTTGACGATTCTTCGTTTCGCCTTTATTCCTCATTTTGTGGTGTGCACAATACACAGTGAACATGGCCAGATAGCCTGAAAAGACCTGAATGATGCCTTGGGTACCAGATTCCTTCCCAGAGTTATGAGGCACCACTGAAGTGATCTTGAGGCCTCAATGTCAAGTCAAGGGTTTTTATTTGCGTGTAGCATAGAAGTCATTGAGAGATATAGAAACACACACGTTTATTTACTTTTCAAAACAAAGCTTTTCAATATGTTGTTTTCTCCATAAGAGAAAAGAAAGAAGAAGCTCGTAGGACTCGTGGCTGTTGGTATTTGATTAATTCGAGTGAGTATTGTTCACAATATTGAATGACTGGGTGATGATAACGTAAATGTTCATTTCTAAATTTCAATCTCTTTTATTCAAGCAATAACATGGCTTTTGCAGCACAGAAGTTGTTATTAAGATCAAGAGGAAAAAAAAAAAAAAGACCACCGCAAAGCGACGATGAAAGAACACTTTCTACTTGGTGAGTCACGGGAAACACCATTGGAGAAGGAAATTATTGATTTTTCCATGAAAACGTAACCTTAAAGAAATTAATTAAATTGTTCATTATATGTATTGAATTTAGTCATGTTGAAGCCAATAAATTCTTCAGGGGATGCTGAACCGCGATCAACAAGTAAATAAATAACTAGGTACTGCCAGCTAGTTCAATTAGATTCCACGAAATATTTATTTGCTAATGGATGTACGAGGAAAGTTTACAGGAGCTCAATAACCTCAACCAATGCAAGGCAAGCATTTCCAGAATCACCAACGCACACTCCTAATCCAACGAATGGAAGACTCAGCTAACGTTACAAAGCTTGGGACAGACCACGTCCTTACAACGAAGTGGTTCCTTTAGCTTCCATATTTACGTGTATCCCACACAGTTTAGCACAGAAATAAGTAGCCTGAAGGACATTTTTCTCGCCATTTCAGCAGTGATGAATGACCTGTCTCCTTCCCTTGTCTTCCATCCTTCCCTACTTACCACCTTCTCTTCCCTTGTTGCGTTCTCGCTGCCTTTCTCTTCTTCCCCGCGTTTTTCACCTGACTGCCCTTTCTTGTTCTCCCATTCCTTATCTCTTTTTTACTTCCTGTTGCTCCGACCTTCCTCCTTCCCTCTCTCTCCCTCTTTTCTTGCCATCTCTTCCTCTCCATTCCTCACTGACACCTTTACTTTCCTCTTTGTCTTATCAACCACCATTTCTTCTCTCTCCCGTCCTTGCGAACTAATTTTATATCACTTACTCCCCTTTCTTTCCCCCTTCTCTCTCTCTCTCTCTCTCTCTCTCTCTCTCTCTCTCTCTCTCTCTCTCTCTCTCTCTCTCTCTCTCTCTCTCTCTCTCTCTCTCTCTCTCCACAGCTGTCTCTCATTTCTCCACTTTTTTTTTTTCATTCGTTTCCGTTCTACCATCACCCCGCTGTCTTCCCACCACATTCCCCTCTCTCTTAACTCCCTCCCTGCTGGCACCTTCCCCTCCAGCCACCAGCAGAAGCCCAGCAGGTGGCAGCTCCCCCGTGATGTGTCCGCGTGGCCGCTAACAGCCAGTAATGCCACCGTCCTGAGCCGCTTTGTTGTCCCTGACGGTTTAAACTTTAGGCAGGACAGCATCTCCATAACAAGCTGTGCACAAAGTCACCCTCAGAAGAAACGTCCACCTTCTGCTTCAGCTTTCCTGGGTGATTACTTCTTCACTTAAGTCTAGGCTTATCCGTTAATCGCTTTGTGCAGGGAAGAACTTGTACACTAAATCGTCTGTGGTGGAAAAGTTGCTCAACATCTGAATTCGAGATACTCATACATCTTGGGAACTTGAGTGAACTGGCAGCCACGGGATGCTGTGTCTTGGGAAGCAGATGGAGTCACGAGATGGAGTTGCGTTCACTGCGTTATATCCCCGGGAAATGGAACACGTGGAGGAGCATTTTGAGGAGAATTAAATCGTGAGAGAGTGGACAGACGGAGATAAATGGAAGCGAGACGCCCAAATGTCGCTTTGTCGCGGCTTCCCTTCCTTCCCTCTCCCAGTTCTCCGCGTCAAGTGAATGAGCGCTGTGTCAAGCACGAATTAAATGAGTGATGGATCGATTGAGCTGCTGATTGATAGAAATTATTATATTGCCCACCATTTTATATATTGATCGTATTTCTTGATTTCACATCTGCCTGACTTAGTGAGTTTCTTGGTTATTTGATCAAGATTAAAGTTCAGATAGATAGATAGATAGATAGATAGATAGATAGAGAGAGAGAGAGAGAGAGAGAGAGAGAGAGAGAGAGAGAGAGAGAGAGAGAGAGAGAGAGAGAGAGAGAGAGAGAGAAAGGAAAGGGAGTATGGAGGTCATGTGGCTCAAGGAAATATCGTGGGAGGAGAGGGAGAAGACCAGACCGGAGAGGAAAAAGAAATAAAAGGGTAGAGGTGAGGCAAGAGTGCGGGAAGGAGGGCCGAGGGGAGGCTGTGGTAGGGGTCAAAAGGATGGGAGTGATGCAAGAGGGAGGCAATGATGGAGGCGGCGAGTCAAAGAGGCAATGGAGGTGGGTGGGTGGCAGGGAGGAGGAAGCACGGCGTTCCTCCCTCTCCTGTCTTCTACAGCTGACTCTCAGCCCCCTTATCATGAGACTCTGTCCCCACACATCGCAGTTGGTTTATGTAAAGAAATAATAATAAGTAAATAAAAAATGAAATAATAAAGATAGATAAAAAAAGGAAGTTGAAAAAAAATATATATATATATATATATATATATATATATATATATATATATATATATATATATATATATATATATATATATATATATATATATATATATATATGTGTATTTTGAGAAAACTTTTTGTAATTGAGAGAAATATTGCAATACTTTTTACACGAAAGAAGAGAGGACGGATTTACTTCCATCTGACCTGTGACATTAATAAAAGCGAGGATTTTTGTCGCTGTCCATAAATTTATCATACCGACAGTAGGGCCAGGTAACTCGCAAACTCCCAGGCCTGGAGTGATGTGGGTCGTCAGGGGCTCAGCAGGAGGTAACCGCAGGGTGTTATGAAGGTGGAGGAGAGGCAAGCGACGTCCAGCCGTCTGCCAACAATAATTTATCTCCGCGTCTGAACTCATCTTGGCGGGAGCTCAGGGAGTCTCCCCGGCTTGGCCTACCGCGACTGTATGCGGCGAGGAGGCATCAGTGCGGCCAGGCACAAGGCGTGATGATGGCAATGTGCGAGTGCATGTGTGTGCCGATGACAGTAATGGTCATTGATAGATATGTTATTTATAATAATGATGATCATGATGATACGATAACAATGATAGCCTACTACTACTACTACTACTACTACTACTACTACTACTACTACTACTACTACTACTACTACTACTACTACTACTGCTACTACTAATTAACAGTAATAATAATAATGATAATAATTTGGAATAATATTAATAATAATAATGATAATAATAATGATAATAATAATAAATAATAATAATAATAACAATGATAATAATAATAATAGTAATATTGATAATAACAATGATAATAATAATAATAATAATAATAATAATAATAATAATAATAATGATAATGACAAAATTAGTAATTATAATCATGTCAGAAAACATTGCACATTCCTTTAAGGGTTACATGATCTTTTTTTCTTTTTCTTTTTCCTTCTTTTATTTATTTATTTATTTTATTTTTACCAACGGAGATTACTGACCTTAAAAGATAGTACTGGTCTGGAGTGTGTGGTAGCTGTTGTAGTAGTAGCAGCAGCAACAATAACATCACCATTAATATCATTAGTAGTACCAGTAGTAGTAATGATACCAATATCCGTATCAGTAATTTTAGTGGCAACACGAATAGTAGTAGTATTGCTTCAAATCACAATTGCAATGTACTTGCTGTTCGTTATAGTAATTGGAATTAGCACGTTAGTTTCGTCTAGGAGACGTAATGATACACAGGACACTCACGTCAACACACCCCGGAAGTTTCATTGGTGTGCTCGGTCCCATCGCGGGACCAGTATCCATGCAGACACTGCGGGGCAGGAGTGGCACCGCAGAGGCTGTTTATCAAATACACTATATTCATTTACACGTTATTAATTACTCGCGTTTATTGTAGTAGTATCTTGTTCGAATAGAGAAGAGAGTCTTGTTACATTTCACAGTCCTCTAACACATACTGTATTGGTAGCACATTCTATACGTGTAGGTAGATCGGTAGACATTCTCCTCAATGTGACCCAAAAATGAGGAGACGTCTGCTCAGCAGCTATATGACTACACTGAATTAACATGGTGAAGATATTAATAAATGAAAAATGTTTAAGAATACGTTTGTTTGTTTTTTCGTACTCGTCCAGACTTTTATGTTATTTTGTAGAGTGATAAACAATAGTTCATCTGGCACATGTTCTTTTCGTGTCGATATCATATAAAATGATGAAATATTCAAAGAAATAGAGGTGAAACGCATGAAATTTTAATAAGATTGAATGATATTCTGGCATAAAAGTAAATCTGGAAAAGATTAACATTTCACACTAGGGGTCTCGAGGCTCCGCCTGTGAAGGGTTGAGAGGCGCCTCTTCCCGTACAGCTTGGCGGCGCAACTCCTTCCTCGCCACCCACTGAACCTCCCTTCACTGCCACATGACAGCCGCCGCCCTCCACTTGTTACGCTACATTGCACTGTGGTGGCAGATAAAACACCAAATATTACTTCCATGTGTTGTCGTAAGAATAGAAGTGGAAAGGAAGCTCCACAGGTGGGCAGTGAAGCCTTCAGCAGTCACCACTCACTGTTTCACCTACCTACCACACGTGTCGTCAAAAACAAATTCATTAAATAATTATTAGATATATACATAAATAAACACGTAAACACTGCGTCATAATATTTAACTAATGTTGATGCGAGCAAAATGTCCGGCTTTTGATGAGTTTTGTTAATTCATTTAACTATTTACTTACTTTTAATGTGAAGTGTGTAATGAGAGAAGCACACAGACAATCGTGCTGAATTAGCTTTTCTCTGTAGCATTTACACGTATGAAGTGTTGCACCGAGGACACCGCTCTGTCCTCGTGACGGATTTATAGCTTGTGCTGAGTAAAACAGTCACAAGCATGTGAGCCCAGAAGATATATATATATATATATATATATATATATATATATATATATATATATATATATATATATATATATATATATATATATATATATATATATATATATATATATATATATATATATATATATATATATATATATATATATATATATATATATATATATATATATATATATATATATATATATATATATATATATATATATATATATATATATATATATATATATATATATATATATATATATATATATATATATATATATATATATATATATATATATATATATATATATATATATATATATATATATATATATATATATATATATATATATATATATATATATATATATATATATATATATATATTATTACAAAATGACATCAAAGTTAGGGCAGAATAAACTTCCCACAAAGTGTTTAGAAATATTGTACATGGAATGTTTTTATTTGCGAAAGCAGTGTAAATTCCCATGACAAGCGTGAATATGATATTATTTGTGATGCCGTTTGTACAAAAATATTAAATTATGAAAGTAATTATCTCATAAAAAAAATCACTCGCCTACTTATGCTACATCCCAGGTTTTGTTTATTATCGGTGACTTAATTTCTTCACCACTCATAACACACATTCGAAAGGAAAATATTTTATTCTCATTTGACTGTAACAAAGAGGTACATTTCACGAATGTTAAAAAAAAAAAAAATTGCAAAAATTTTCATGTTGAAACTCGTTAAATTTACCTTGAATCATTTCACAACCAGTTGCAACCTTCTGTATGTTGGTGGATGTCAGCGGAGAGTGGACTGAGTAAGTGTGTGTGTGTGTGTGTGTGTGTGTGTGTGTAATTCACCTCGGTCGTCTGCTGATTATCCAGCCAGTCTTCCCCATTACGGAGCGAGCTTAGAGCTCATAGACCGATCTTCGGGTAGGACTGAGACCACATCACACACAACACACACCGGGAAAGCGAGGCCACAACCCCTCGAGTTACATCCCGTACCTATTTACTGCTAGGTGAACAGGGGCCACACATTAAGAGGCTTGCCCATTTGCCTCGCCGCTTACCGGGACTCGAACCCGGCCCTCTCGATTGTGAGTCGAGCGTGGTGTGTGTGTGTGTGTGTGTGTGTGTGTGTGTGTGTGTGTGTGTACAGGGTGTCCCGCGAGCTAAGGCACATCAGAATTTGATAGTTCAAATAATTTTAACTCTATATACGTATGTTGTGTTTTGTTTTATTTTGCGAGAAATTAACGTGAAAGTGGTTTGTAACGGGAACTGATCCCTTGGGTGGGTTTCCGTCTACCTATCACTCCTACACTCCTCGCTACATGCTCTGGTGGTACTAGGCGCTATTAAATGATAAGTTTTTTGTGTACAATGTACAATCAAACCTTGACAGGAAGCATATAGCAAATGACAAATAGAATTCTTATTTGTATCAGTGAAGAAAATGTACGGGGGGAACACAACAATGTCAATGGTTTTGAAGTGCTAACGTTTAAATGCACATGTCAACTCACCCACTTCGTGACAACACAGTCAGTCATTCTCTGTAATTGATGTCAAATTGTGTTTTGATCTGGTAATTTTGTCCCTTTTATGCATTTGTATTTTTGCAATGATTGTTGGGTTTTGTATTATCATTCGGGCAACACTATCTTGAGCTGTATTCCCATCACAGAGTGAATGTCATGTCATGAATGTCATCACACAAATCTCATGACCGAATACTCACTGTTACTGAATATGAAATGGATCTTCACCATAAAAAAAAAAAAAAAACTAATTTTGGCAGTCAGCTGATTGGTGAGGCTTGTCACTTACTAGGTGTTAAGATGTCAACTGTAAATGTTAAAGGTTTGCTGTTAGTTTCCATATAATTTCAAAAAGTTCCACCCAGCAACCACTACATTGCTGTTACTTGTATCTTCTCTTCAATGACACAAACAAAAGTTTTGTTTGTCATTTGGCACTTGTTTCTAGTAAGGTTTTGACTATGTACACTATATACACAAAAGTTGTGATTTGATGCCACCTGGCACCACTGGGGTATGTAACAAGCAGTGGAGGAGGAAAGGGAGGAGGAGGAGAACCAACCAGGGAGCAGGCCCCGTAACGCATAGTCTTCACGTCAAGTTCTCACAAAATGAAGCAATACACAGCATATGTTTATACTGTATTTTCGACTTCAAATTACTTGTACTATCAAATCACGAGTATGTATCTTAATTGAAAGGACAGTGTGTGTGTGTGTGTGTGTGTGTGTGTGTGTGTGTGTGTGTGTATATATATATATATATATATATATATATATATATATATATATATATATATATATATATATATATATATATATATATATATATATATATATATACGCACACACACACGTACACGTACACACACACACACACACACACACACACACACACACACACACACACACACACACACACACACACACACACACACACACACACACACACACACACACACACACACACACACACACACACACACACACACACACACACACACACACACACACACACACACACACACACACACACACACACACACACACACACACACACACACACACACAGAAGACTGGCTGGGTGACCAGCAGACGACCGTGGTGAATTACACAGAGAGAGAGAGAGAGAGAGAGAGAGAGAGAGAGAGAGAGAGAGAGAGAGAGAGAGAGAGAGAGAGAGAGAGAGTACAGGCACATAGATGAACATAGAGACAAACTGAAATAAACGTACAGGACTGAAAGGCAGACACGTAGAAACAAGAAACAAACATATAGTGCAGACAAACAGACGTATAATATAGAAAGGCAGACAGGCAGACGGACAGTGATGGCGAGAGCGAGATGGAATGGGGGAAGGGAAGGGAGTGGAAAAGGTTAAGAATTGGACGTTCTGCCTCTTGTGACACTATTGGAAATATTTCACGGGTATTATTTGAAGGTGAGAAAATATATTCCATTGTTTGCGTTTCATTTTTATGCACCTCTACATCGTTACCTTATGGCGGCTGTTCGTTACGTCCAAACAAAACTTGAGCACAACTTGTAAAAAATGGAGCACTTGATGGCACAGCTAACGACACGAGCTGACTTTTGGCTTCCACCTGCTCCCCTTCTCTCCTTCATTCACCCACCCATTCATCCACACACACACACACACACACACACACACACACACACACACACACACACGAGTTTAATCGTAACATCCTCACCCATCACTTAGTAGGGTGGTATTCGGAAAGATTTTCATTGACGAGCCAGTAATTGCCGTTCCTGAGCAAGAGAAGGGTGTGTGAAGTCTGAAAGGTCACAGCCTTTCGGCGTATTTGTGATGTAAACTCTCACTAGCAAGGTAAAGCTGACGATACCCTTAAGGTCGAGGTGAACTACACACACACACACACACACACACACACACACACACACACGGTAGCTCAGTGGTTAGAGCGCTGGTTTCACAAGCCAGAGGACCGGGGTTCGATTCTCCGGCTGGGTGGAGATATTTGGGTGTGTCTCCTTTCACATGTAGCCCCTGTTCACCTAGCAGTGAGTAGGCACGGGATGTAAATCGAGGAGTTGTGAGCTTGTTGTCCCGGTGTGTGGTGTGTGCCTGGTCTCAGGCCTATCCGAAGATCGGAAATAATGAGCTCTGAGCTCCTTCCGTAGGGTAACGTCTGGCTATCTCGTCAGAGACTGCAGCAGATCAAACAGTGAAACAGTGAAACACACACACACACACACACGCACCTCTCTCTCTCTCTCTGCAGGTTCTCTCAAGCGTTTTCAAACACCAGATCAAGTGAGCTTCCTTCATCCCCGTTTTTCGCGTCTTTCCTTCTTCCATTCATCTTTATATCCTTAGCTGTAACCTTTCTCTAGCTCATCCCCACTCTCTTCCCTCCCAGATATTCTCCTTCCTCCATTTCTATCTTTCAACTTTCCCTTCTTCATTTTCACTCCCCTTCCACTTTGTTTCTTTTTGGCTGTCACTCCATCTTTCCCTCTCACCCGCTGTTCCCCTTGACACTTTCATCTCGCCTTCTTAGCCATCAAAACACTGCCGTAATCGCCTGCCAAAGCTCGCTTCACTACCCAGACTTGTTGCCCTTTAACTCTAACGCTATCAACGTCTTATGTTTAGCAGAGTTTTGAGAGTAGTTTTCCAGTCCCTCTGTTAGCATTAAGGCAAATTCATCCCTCACGCTCTTTCCCTGACACCTCTTATAGTGAATGTTTTGTGGTATAATGTAGAAAATAATTTACTCTCATTATTCATGAAGATGTTAGCAAGCCAGTATTCTCAATCATTCATACCTTTCTCTGGTAAACTCTGGAACTCCCTGCCTGCTTCTGTATTTCCATCTTCCTTTGACTTGACTTCTTTGAAGAGAGAGATCTCAAGACATTTGTCCCTGAATTTTGGTTACTCTAGTGTCTTTTAAGGGAACTGGCAACTCAGTTAGTATTTTTTATTTCCATATTTTGTTGCTCTTGGCCAGGTGTCCCTCCTGCATAAAAAAAAAAGCCTGTTGGTGTTTTGGGTGTTTGTGAATTCATAATATTATCGTCCAGTAATACGAGATTAAGGATATGATGTTAGGTACACGAACTCTTGCTAGTCGACATTTCAGTCTTGTTACTAGACATACAAAGACGGAAGGGAAAATGATGCCCTCCTTGTTACACATTCATTGTCAAGGAAGAAAATTGCAACTTTTATTTGCGAAACTTCCGCACAGTTGCAGTAATTACGAAACACAGTTACCTCCACTTTTAACACAGTTAAGGACAGAAGTGTCGTAAGCCTGTACAAAAACATAACTTTAAACTGAGCCTCCAAATGCAATCACCATGGCGGCTGTTGCATGAATGGAGTCTGGTCCCTAATCGTGGCTTTTCCACCGTTAAGTCCTTTATGCGTCCATGCCTCCGTATGAAAGAAATATATTATACTCCTGATATGCGTTGGAACAGATAGGCAAGGGCAGCAGTATAGGCGGCAGGATGAACCTAGGGCCTGAGGGGCCAAAGGGAGACCAATTGTGAGAGAAAAGAGCGAAGCCTCGCGCCGATAAATCACTATGAAAGCCTCGTTCGTTGTGTCTAGCGATTGTTTTTCCTTACTACGTGTGTATACAGGGGTGTGTTTTGAGGCGCGGAGGACTATTTGGTGGTTTTGTACAAACTTTTGTCCTTGTTTCGTGCCGGAGTCGCGTGTTGTGACGAGCAGCCTGTGTTGTGCGAATAGTAGTTAGCAACTCTGTGTTTTGTATTATTCCTCCGAGCAAGCTTTTCATGTGTGTAATTCACCACGGTCGTCTGCTGGTCATCCCAGCCAGTCTTCCCCATTACGGAGCGAGCTCAGAGCTCATAGACGGATCTTCGCGTAGGACTGAGACCACATCACACACAACACACACCGGGAAAACGAGGCCACAACCCCTCGAGTTACATCCCATACCTATTTATTGCTAGGTGAACAGGGGCCACACATTAAGAGGCTTGCCCATTTTCCTCGCCGCTTTCCGGGACTCGAACCCGGCCTTCTCGATTGTGAGTCGAGCGTGCTAACCACTACACTACGCGGTGTGTGTGTGTGTGTGTGTTCACTGTTTGATCTGCTGCAGTCTCTGACGAGACAGCCAGACGTTACCCTACGGAACGAACTCATTATTTCCGATCTTCGGATAGGCCTGAGACCAGGCACACACCACACACCGGGACAACAAGGTCACAACTCCTCGATTTACATCCCGTACCTACTCACTGCTAGGTGAACAGGGGCTACACATGAAAGGAGACACACCCAAATATCTCCACCCGGCCGGGGAATCGAACCCCGGTCCTCTGGTTTGTGAAGCCAGCGCTCAAACCACTGAGTTACTGGGTGTGTGTTAGTGTTAGTGTGTGTGTGTGTGTGTGTGTGTGTGTGTGTGTGTGTGTGTGTGTGTGTGTGTGTGTTAGCATGTATAGGCTTAGGTTACGCAGACATGGTTTGATATCGAAGATGCAAAAATATACAAGGATAAAAAAAAAAAAAAGAGGGAAAAAAAGAACGTGCTGGCTAATAAACGAGGGCGGCGCCGTAAGGCCAAGCTGGGCAAACATCGTACTCTTGGGAAGCGTCGGAGAGGGAGGAGGAGAGAAAAAGTTAGCTTTAAGGAAGAAAATCATGTCAATCTTTCCCCCTTCAGGGACGATGATAAACGGGAATGGAACTCCTCGCTTGCTTCTCGGGTCTGATGGAGGCTGGCTGGGCTGACGCTGGCAGGGAGGGACTGATTGGGGATGGCAGAGGGTGGCAGGGCTGGACAGGGATGACAGGGGATGGCGGGGCGGGTCGGGGCGGTAGAGACTGCGGACAAGTTTATCGTTTCTTTCCCGTTATTGTTATTCACAACAAGCGACAAAGCTTAAGTTTAAACCTAATGAGGCGCCATTAGAGCCACGGCACTCCCGGTGATGTAAGTGTTTAGCTGCGTGAGAGGATCTTGGGGGGAGAGGGGGTGGGTGGCGGGGCGTTAAATGCGCCTTATAACTTGTCTTAATTTACTCAGATGGTTAAGGTCGGAGGGTGATTATGGTAATGGGTGCAATCCCTCCTTCATAATGACCTTATCGCTGTGTTGGCCCAAAACGTAGGCCGCGCACCACAAAGGACTGCTGGCGGGCGATACCACCTCGTGAAAAAAAAAAGAAAAATCTAGAAGTATAATTTCAACAGACTTGTTCGCCAGAAACTCGGCGCGTCCCTCCTGGCTGCAGGAAGACTATTCACCAATGAGCCACACCCACGAGGCTGCAGCCTTTTTATTATAACCCTCACCACTTCCCACGGGGAGCTGAGCGCTACAAAGAATACGCCAAGGCCGGGGGAATGAACTGCTCTTTTCTTTTTTTTCTTTTTTTAATATCTGGATTCTCTAGTGGCAGTGTTTTTCATTTTCATCATTAGTCTTCTGAATTAGTTATATAAATCCGCTTGTGTGAACGTGAGTGGTGCCAAGGCGTACAAATCCGTTGCTGAGCGTTAACTTAGCTCCCTTGACCCACACCGAGGCATGAGTGAGTGCTGGGAGTGTGTGGTGGAGAGTTATTCATCATCATCACAAGGGATATAATTACTTGGTGAGCAGGCTGACGCTACTCTCTTGTGAACCGAGAGGATGTCACCCCTCTTCAGCTTTTGCATCCGTGTTTATATTGTCACTGACTCGTTAAGCAACACTTGTTCTCTTATTGAACAATAATATCGTCACTTGTTCTCTCTTTCATGATCTCCTTTTGTTCTCGTCTCGGTCTTTGATAGCTTTCTCATCGTGTTCGCATTCTCCCTACTGTTCATGGAGAGCTTCCAAATGTTGGTTAGCTTTGATATCGTATTTCCTTTCTTATCGTCTGTACATCCGGAAGTTAAGAATTAAGGTTAAGGTTAAAGAGAATTTTCGTTCTGCATGTTATATCTTAAATACCGTTGTTCTCTGTTTTACCTTTCCCATTCCGCCGTTTCTCCATTGCCCCTTGCTGCAAAGCACACGAGTCACCATTAGGCTTTCACATCCCGTGATTTGCTTGAAAGAAAGGCAAAATATACAACAAAACTAAGTTGAATTCCATCGGCATATTCGTGCTGCCTACCATTCCCTTCCTCACCCCTCAGCGTCTCTTTCTTCCTCCCACAGTGTAGACGTTCTCCTCCCTGTGCCCCTCCCAATGCGTCCTCACTGCCCTCTCTTAGCTCAACTGCCGGAGGGAAAAAGTAATGATGGAGTTCTCAGTATCATCAATAAACTCGGAACTTGATCGAGAGAGATGTTTGGAGGATTTAATTACAAATGCCTTAAGCCTCGCTCCTCGCTTGCAGTAGATATATTGTGCTGAAGTAAAAATGGTATAATAAATGATTTATGTTATCAAATTATAATTTGCTAGAAAGATATTTAAAACATTGTTCAGATTCTGAATCTTTGTCTTTCAATAGTTCCGTAAAGTTGAAATTCCATTTTCACTCGCAGTTTGTCGTATGTTTTTATATTACGATTGAACAGAGAGAACAGTAAAAGACGACAGCTCAGTCTGCCTTATTTTTACAAAACCATGTTAAGCGAACACAATGTATGTGGTACGAAAATGCTGAACAAGGCCACTCTTATCGCAGTGTCAAATATTAAATTAAATTATGGAGTGTGTGTGTGTGTGTGTGTGTGTGTGTGTGTGTGTGTGTGTGTGTGTGTGTGTGTGTGTGTGTAATAATAATAATAATAATAATAATAAACGGTTTATTAATTAGACAATGTAAAAAAAATACACTGAAAATGTACAGGGGGGGGGTGGGACATTACCACAATGAACTAAAAATGCTTAACCTAACTATGGATAAACTTAACCTAGAAATTCACTTAATTTATTTAAAGCTCGCACAATAGTGGGCACCGCGCTGAGCCGGTACCGATCCGTGCGCGGTGCTCTCAAAGGCGCCACGCGATTATGGTGTCGGGTGGCGCGAGCAGGGGGAGGCACGTCAAGTTGGAGATATAAAAGTATGGAAAACGTGATATGGTTCACAACAGTGCTTTAGTGCTTTATCTGATCAGTAATCGTAAGAATTCCGTGTAATGGGAATCAGTCTGCGTAGGAGCGATGGATACAAGGAAGATTATCACCATACGTAATCTAGTTGACCATTCAATATCTTATTTCCATATAATGATTATGCAGTTTTGGTTTTACTGTAATGATAATCTGATGATCTCCTAAGCGAATTATACAGAAATATCGTTAAAGGGACGTAAACTGATCTTATCTGTAAATTTAGTGTTTTAACTTGGCAAATACACAACACGTCGCCATCATGTCTGCCTCCCTCTCACACCTCGCAGCGAAAACAGCTTAGCTGGGACTCTGGGCCAGATTCTTGTTTGCTTTCCTTTGTTTCTCCGAATTGTTCCCTCACCTCTCTGTCTTCCTGGCCTCTCACCACCCTTTCCTTTCCCTCACACCTACCGCTCAATACCCCTCCTTCCCCGCACCCTCGCACTCCATGCCCCTCACCACTCATTCACCCTCTACCTTTGCCTCACTCTTTTTCAATAGTCACCATGATCCTTTCCTCTCCACTCCATCCCAGAGAGCCACGTGGCAGAAGCCCCGAAGGGTCGCCGGGAAGGCAGTATGTCCCAGGCCAAAAGAGAGAGGCCATGTAGAGGTGCACGCGGGTCAGGTTACCTAGGCCCTTCCTGCCTCCCTGGATGACTCACGCAGGGGGTCGTGAGTGTGTTATCTGACCTGCCCTTTGTAGCGGAGTTGTGGGACCAGTTTCATGGCGGGCAAACTACTTTCCCCCTGATAAGCGGCGACCCAGCTGCAGGTGTGTGGCTCGGGTGTGCTTGGCCGGCCGGCACTCTGTCTGTACTGATTTTTCTTTTGGGGAAAGAAAAAGAGATAAAAAATAGGTACACGCTCGCACGCCAGCACAAAATGACACACACACACACACACAAACAAAAACATGTCAAATGTTTTAAAAAAGAATCATAGAAAACAAACCTCTAATTATCGTGGGATGAACGTAACAAATTATTTGTTTAAATTGCTTGATTTCATCTTCAGCACAAGGTTGAACATTTGGTTCATTCCATTTATAGAACATACGAACAATATAATTAGAAGGAAAGGGGAAAAAAACAGTTTCTTTGTTAAATACATCACCAATTATTTTCTCTGCACATAAGTGGTCGGATCTCACTGGATATATTTCGGCCTCTTCACGTAATTGCGGGGCCCGGCGGAGGAAGGGTTGAGGCTGAGTGAATGAGGGAGTAAGAAGGAAAGGCATGAGACTGAGGGAGTGAAGGAGTGAAGAGGGAAGGAGTAAAACTTAGTGAATGAGGGAGTGAGGAAGAAAGGGGTGAGGCTGAGTGAATGAGAAAGAGGATAACATGGGGGTGTGAAACAAGACAGCAATAGAGGATCGGGGAGAAAATAACATGGGTGAGGGGCAGGACAACACTGAGGGTAGGGAAGAACAACATTGTGCTGGAAGGGGATTGGAGGTGGACAAGACTGTATGGGTGGGAGGCAGGACATCATGGTGAAAGGAATACATACGTAGGACATCATGGGTGGGAGGCAGAATAACATTGGAGTGGCTGGAGAGAGAAATAAAAAAAAAAACCAGATAAAGTGAAAGAAATGAAACCAATGAAGCCGAAGGGGAGAGAAAGAAAAGAAAAAGTACTCATACATGGTACACTTGCGTAATCCTTAAAATAAGTCACATGTCTCAAGGAACCCCTGCGCAAAAATATCCCTGAATTCTGGAAAAGAAATTTACCG
This sequence comes from Portunus trituberculatus, assembly GCF_017591435.1. NCBI lineage: Eukaryota > Metazoa > Arthropoda > Malacostraca > Decapoda > Portunidae > Portunus > Portunus trituberculatus. The sequence continues at coordinate 5,143,710 of NC_059271.1, read as the reverse complement.
AATGTTATTGGCGAATGAGGGAGTGTACCTGTACGCCAGGAACCACAGAGACGACTGATGTAGACTGTGCATGCGTCTAGTACTGAATGAGTCACTTGATGCATGAATCAGTCACGTACAGGCGTCGTACAGACATCACTAAATCTATTCCCAATGATTATATTTTCAATAACATAATAGGTTAGCTATGATGATGTCTCTAATAATACAATAACCAATAATATAATGTGCGTATTTAGTTATATTACGTATATGAAATTAAATAAAAGTCAGGAGTGCATTAGCTTATCTCACTTGTTATTGCGGAACCCTTAGGGACCTTTTGCGGAACCTTAGTGTTCCGGGGAACCCCGGTTGAGAAACCCTTCTCTACTTACATATTTACGTATTGATATATCTGCTTTTGTTCTTAATGTTCTGGTATACTCAGAAAAAAACAAATCCATTGGTATATATCCTATGCCTTGCAGGGTGAGGATATAAAGCAGTAAGAAAATGTCCCTGGGAAAAAGAGAGAAAAAAATGGACATCAGGAACTAATGTGTTTTTTTATTCTCTTACACTGTCAAAAACTATTGCAAGTGTTGCAGAGAAATATCATTCAAATAAAAAGGTATTAAGGTCTTAAGAAAAAGTAATGAATTGGAAAATAAATAAGCAAGCGGACAGAGGGCTAGAGAGATGGATAGAGGCTAGACAGGCAGGTGTGTTGGGATACATTTCAAGATTTCATTTAGTAAAGCATCCATGTACATATGCATCAATAATTTTCCAGTGTCCAAAATAATTTATTATACGAGTTTTCCAGACTAATTGGAATGCCTGTATTTTACACTTCGAAAAAAAAAAAAAAAAATCTTTTCGTTGTTTTTGGTATAAAGGAAACGAGAAGAATTACTATTTACATCGTGGCATTTACAGAGAATGTGTGTGTGTGTGTGTGTGTGTGTGTGTGTGTGTGTGTGTGTGTGTGTGTGTGTGTGTGTGTGTGTGTAGATGCAACTTTAGTGGTTTTGTATTCCCGTCTTTTTTTTTTTTTATGAGTCAATCTATTTCCAGATTGTTGTGGTTGATGCTGTATGTGACGCCTATCTCACTAATGGTGCTAAAGTAATGATGATAATACTGATACTAAGAACATCAACAACATAAACAACAACAGCAACAACAGCAAAAAAAGCTATAATAATAATAATAATAATAATAATAATAATAATAATAATAATAATAATAATAATAATAGTAATAGTAATGATAACACAAATGATAATAATGATGGTAATGTGGAAGGTGGAGAGGCAAAGACGGGCCGGTAAGAGAACCAGCTCATGTTTCATTCACCACCTTCCGTAACTCGTCACAGTACTCTCACAATTATGATGATGATAATGATAATAACAATGATAATAATGATAATAATATCAATAATAACTAATAATAATAGTGATAATAATAATAGTAATAATAATAGTAATAATATAATAATAATAATAATAGTAATACAAATAATAACTGATGATAATAATGATAATAATAAAATAATAATAATAATAATAATAATAATAATAATAATAACAATGATAACAATGATAATAATAATAATAATAAAAAAATAATAATAATAATAATAATAATAATAATAATAATAATAATAATAATAATGATAATATTAACAATGATAACAATGATAACAATAATAGTAATAATAATAATGATAATAATAATAATAATAATAATAATAATAATAATAATAATGATAATAATAACAATGATAACAATGATAATAATAAAAGCAATAATAATAATGATGATAATAATAATTGTAATAATAATAATAATAATAATAATAATAATAATAATAATAACAACGACAACAATAACTAATTATACAATTATAAGAATAATAAGAATAGTAATAATAATAATAATAATAACAATATTAATAATAACAATGATAATAATAATAATGATGATAGTAATAATAGCAATAATAATGGCACAGTAGGAGGTGAGGTGTTGCAATTAGGTGTGTGTGTGTGTGTGTGTGTGTGTGTGTGTGTGTGTGTGTGTGTGTGTGTGTGTGTGTGTGTGTGTGTGTAAAGTGATAGCAATGCCTTCCCTGCGTTCCCTGAGGCGATGCTTATTATCAGACGTGGATTGTAGTTCTCCTCATCACCAGTGCCACCACCACCACCACCACCACTGCCACCACCGCCACCTCTCGAAGTAAGCATGTTCCCTCTGTCATCACCAAGATATCAGTTTTGTTATTTTCCCTAGCCATTCTTTTAACTATTTTTTTTCTCTTAATTTTGTTTAATAGTCTTGTCATTATTGCTTTCGGTGGTGATGGTGGTGGTGGTCGTGATGATGGTGATGATGGTGGTTATGCTGATATTTTTTTTTTTTTTGTCATAATCGTTTTCGTTATTGTCCTCCTCCTCCTTCTCCTCCTCCTCCTCCGCCTGCTTTATACCGTCTACGTCATCACTGTCATCAGCGCTAATACTGTCACCACCAATTAATTATCATCATCATAACCACCACCAGCACCACCATCCCCATTATCCAGGAGCCAATACAATCAGCAGTCAAAAGGCCGCCACGCTGATAAACCTTCCCCCTTCCTCCCTCACACTACAAACTTGCCTCTGTCACTCCCTACAGCTCTCTGGTTCCTCGCACACCTCTATCATACGAGTTCCCAGGCTCGTTCTTTGTACTAAGGCTCGTATTCTCAAACATGTGCACTTCTGTCCCACATCTCCACTATTTCTAAGCTTTATTTATATTAGCACGAGTTTTTCAAGATGTTTTTGCGGTTCTAGAGGCTTGTTGACATGGTTTCTACTTTGTTAACTGGAGAAATTCTCTTGAAAACCCGTGTAATCATCTCTGTGGTCTTAAAAAATAGTTGTTTTGAGAGAGCAAAGCGTTTCTGAATACGGACCTATCATGCATTCTGAATATAATGAAGAACAGAGCTGTGAGGAATGCACGTGTGGAGGACAACTGAGTGAGCGATTGACAGGCTGCCTCTCCTCTCTCCACTCTCTCTGGTATTTGCTTGGATGCTGAAATGAAGCGATGTAGTCATGAAGTGCGTGGATTCGCCTTATTTGTTCCCTGCGGCTTCAATAACATGGTGTTGGTGTTGGTATTCATGTTTTAGAACACACACACACACACACACACACACACACACACACACACACACACACACACACACACACACACACACACACACACACACACACACACACACACACACCTCCACCCACGATGCGAACACCTGCTGTCGTCACCACTGTCAGTGATCTCACTGAAGGGACGTGATTCTTCCTCGTACAAAAACGCACCATTGTGATACGCACCAGCATTTTTTTTTCCCTCCACACCTCCCACGCCTGTCAGTTTCTCTCTCTCTCTCTCTCTCTCTCTCTCTCTCTCTCTCTCTCTCTCTCTCTCTCTTTTCTTCTAAAATTATGTTTTTCTTCCTCCCTTCCTCATTATATACGGTTTCATGCTTTTTCTCCTAATAGAAAACAAATCATTGGAAGTTCATAAAAAATGCAATTCTTTTCTAAGATATCGATTTTCTTCCGGGTTGGGAGTCTCACCCCACTTTGGTAATATTCTTTATTTTATTCAATGCAAAGTTGTGCTTTCAGTTACTATTTGGCTTTCCTGCAACATTTTTCAAATATTCTATTTCGTGCGCAATGAAATCAATGCGAAACGCAAACAGCAATATATATATATATATATATATATATATATATATATATATATATATATATATATATATATATATATATATATATATATATATATATATATATATATATATATATATATATATATATATATATATATATATATATATATATATATATATATATATATATATATATATATATATACATACACACACACACACACACACACACACACACACACACACACACACACACACACACACACACACACACACACACACACACACACACACACACACACACACACACACACACACACACACACACACACACACACACACACATGCGTCATCCACGTCTCCGCCACCTGGTACCCCCCGACGTGCCTCCCCCTGCTCGCGCCACCCAACACCAGAATCGCGTGGCGCCCTTAAGAGCACCGCGCACTGATCGGTACCGACTTAGCGCGGTGCCCACTATTGTGCGAGCCTTAAATAAATAAGTAAATTAATAATTGAATTCTAGGTTAAGTTAGACCCATAGTTAGGTTAAGTATTTCAGTTCATTGTTTTTAATGTCCCCCCGCCCCTGTACATTTTCAATGTAATTTTACATTGCCAAATTAATAAACCGTATATTATTATTATTATTATTATTATTATTATTATTATTATTATTATTATTATTACACACACACACACCGCGTAATGTAGTGGTTAGCACACTCAACTCACAATCGAGAGGCCCGGATTCGAGTCCCGGTAAGCGGCGAGGCAAATGGACAAGCCTCTTAATGTGTGGCCCCTGTTCACCTAGCAGTAAATAGGTACGAGATGTAACTCGAGGGGTAGTCGCCTCGCTTTCTCGGTGTGTGAAGTGTGTTGTGGTCTCAGTCCTACCTGAAGATCGGTCTATGAGCTCTGAGCTCGCTCTGTAATGGGGAAGACTGGTTGGGTGACCATCAGGCGACCGAGGTGAATTACACACACACACACACACACACACACACACACACACACACACACACACACACACACACACACACACACACACACACACACACACTATGTTACTATGAATTCAATTGAAAAAGTCAAGCCATAAATTTTCATACATGTGTGATGTACGAAACCATCCTGATTATTATTATTAAGAAGATGATACTTATTATAGTAGTACAATAACAATGCTAATGATACTATTGTTATATAATGATAGCGATAATAATAATAATAATAATAATAATAATAATAATAATAATAATAATAATAGTAATAATAATAATAATGATAATAACAATATTGATAATTATAATGATAACAGTAATTATAATGATGGTGATGATAATAATAATAATGAGGGGACATTGTGACTAATTGTGGAAGGCAATGAAGGAGCTAAGGCTGGGAATTGAATACTATTTCCTGATTAGTTTAGCCGATGTGTCTTCTTCAGGGGATTGTTTTAGTGATCAAGTAAAATATTCGAATCTCAGCCAATGTTTTCTTCGCCACATCCTATATTAATAGAAATTATGATAATAATAATAATAATAATAATAATAATAATAATAATAATAATAATAATAGTAGTAGTAATGATAATAACAATAATGATATCAATAATAATAATAATAATAATGATAATAATAATAATAATAATAATAATAATAACAGCTAAATATGTTGATGATAATGATAATAATGGTTTTATTGTTCTTTCTGTCAACAGATGATTGTAGAAATATGAAAAATGTTTTTTCTTTCAGTGTTGTGCAAGCAACAGTTATTAGAGAGTGTGCACATGTCACCCTGTTTTAACTTTACACCTCTGTTTTCCCAGCGAGTAAAATGAAATTAAGTATTTTAAAAGGAGTGTAAGAAGAAACTGTTGTTGTATACTGTATCTGTATTTTCTGTCTTTATTTATATTTCCATATGTCTGCATCAATGTATATATTTATCTGATGCCTGGCCAATGTATATTTTTTTAATGATGCCTGGCCATTCCCTGGAACATGTGCCAGGGGGAAGGCCACGGCACACACACACACACACACACACACACACACACACACACACACACACACACACACACACACACACACACAAACATGCATGCCGGCAAAGGGTAACAAAGAAATGAATGAAATAGGCCCTATTGATTGCCAGTGTCCATTAAGACGTTAAAAATGGTCGAATACAATAATGTAGACATAAGTGTCTTGAAACTTCCTTTTTTGAAAGAGTACGAAGAGGAAATATAGCATTAAGATGGAAGTTCCGGAGTTTCGTTGAGAAGTGGATGAATTATTGAAAATAATAGTTAACTTATTAACGGAAGGAAAGTCGTGCATGTGCAGCAAGGCCGGTGGACAGGGATAGGGGGGGGTGGTCCAAGAAGCTAGCAAGACCAGAATAGCAGTTAGTTTGAAAAGTGTTAACTGCGCTCTTAATCATTTTAACATGCACTTTACAAAATCTTTGCTCATCATCCTTTCATTATGGCCATGACATTTTGCTGTGTTTCTTTTCATTAATTCTACCACTCCATAATTTACACCACTTGCAGGTGTGCTCAAGCTTTATTTCTCATATACACTTTCACTGCAGTCACCAGCTGTCACTCATCATGTTCCTCTCAGATTACTCATTTCCACAGCACTCACTCTTGATTGCTGTTTCCTATTCCACGTCCAGGTTTCTTATCCATATGTAGTGTTGCGTGGGGAATACTGTTCGTCGACTTTGTCTTTACTCTTATAGACACATTCCTCTTTTAAGACTTTATGCAAGCCTATGACACACTAGTCTTCCACAATACTCTTTCTTTTCTTTACATTCAACTCATGTTTAACTAACACTGTTTCCGGATAGTTCAGATTATTCACATCCTCCATTCGCTCTGCTTTTCATTAACTTCATTCACCCTTTCCTACAGCTAACACTCACTCCATATAAGGTGTCCTAAAATCACACATCTTCCCTTCTATTCTCTTGAACTTGCTCTTCCTAACATTCACCATCACCCTCCATGTCACACACACACACACACACACACACACACACACACACACACACACACTATATTGCCTGTATATTATTATTTTTTTCAATTTAATGGTGAGCTATGGCATTCAAACATCGCTTTATCTGATATGTGATGCAAATTTCTAGATGAAACATGTTATTAGTGTGAACATGGTATGGTAGATATACATTTTTTTGCATTTTATTTTATTTTTTATTCTTAACGAAAGAACGAATAAAAAAAAAAAGGTTCATAGGACGAGTTTAGGGAAAGTTTACAAATGTGGAACAGTTAGCACGACCTGGAAATAAGTGAATGCAACCAACACACTAGGCTTTCATCATCAGAGTAACCGTGACCCATATCTTCCATATTTACCCTGCATTTTCAACATCATGTGCAGTTATTTACACACACACACACACACACACACACACACACAGAGAGAGAGAGAGAGAGAGAGAGAGAGAGAGAGAGAGAGAGAGGATGAGGAGTCTGTCTGTGTATTAGCGTGTGCAAGCAATAAAGACACGTATGATGCATGTTTATGTATGTAGGCCTTGTTATCTCTTTAAGTTTACACGAAAGATTTTAGAGTTTCATCGTTAAATTCATATTTTGTAGCTTCAATATAAAAACCTTGAAAAATATGAACTGGCATCGCAGAGGACTTATCGTACGGGCTTCATGCCATGGTGTGGTGTGGCGTGCCAGGCTGTGGTGCAGCGGATGTATGGGCTGAGTTGGCGATGAAGCGGATTTTTCATTGTGAAATAAATAATCTATCCTATCTTTAATATTCGAGATTGATTTTAATATACATGCTGCTCGATGTTCGTCTTACTAGATTAAAATGGCCACCACGAAGTTCTAAACTGACATTTTGTACACAAGTCACCACTACTCACTGACAGACTTCAGTGATAAGTTCGTCGCGTCAAGAGTAGGCATGCAGGAAGTGTTGCTCCCCTCCCCTCTTACTCTACGCTCCCTAAATGACAGTGTGTCAGCCATTGAAATAAAATAATTACATAAGTTTAGCAAGTTTAGCCGTATTTGAGGATTAAAAAGTTGATTATCGTTAAGCATCCTGGCAACACAATATAATGTTGCTGAAACTCGTCATAAAATCTTTAAAATTGTCAAACGTAGTATTACGCAATCAAAGCAGCTGCTATCTTTTTGTAATTGGTGTTGTGAAGTTATTTGATTTTATTGCGAAATCCTAAACTCATCCACATCTGCATTCTCATCCGTAATGTAATTATATGATGTGTGCTGCTATATCTGCATCTACTTTGTAAAAGCTGATTTCCGCATCCACAAAATGTTATCGGTATCAGTAGATCTCTGGTTTCTGATATCTGATTTACCTGTGTGTGTGTGTGTGTGTGTGTGTGTGTGTGTGTGTGTGTGTGTGTGTGTGTGTGTGTGTGTGTGTGTGTGTGTGTATGTTTAAATCCCAACCACTGTATATTGCAGCCCACCCGTTGCCCACCTAATCCCTGCGCCACGGGAGTCTGCAGTGTAATAAGGGAACTAACTGTCTTGGTGTCCGTCCAGACCTCAGTACTAATCATTCTGGTATCAAGGAGTGTGTGAACTCCCCACACCATTTCTCTCTCTCTCTCTCTCTCTCTCTCTCTCTCTCTCTCTCTCTCTCTCTCTCTCTCTCTCTCATTATCATGGTAATAGAGATCAAAGTTTCCACTCGCCATTCTTCTTCGCTCACCTCCAATTGCTTCTTCTGTTTAACAACCATCATCATCATCATCATCATCACCATTATCATTATCATTATCTTCATCTTCATTGATATTACTATCATCCTTTCTTCTTCTTCTTCTTCTTCTTCTTCTTCTTCTTCTTCTTCTTCTTCTTCTTCTTCTTCTTCTTCTTCTTCTTCTTCTTCTTCTTCTTCTTCTTCTTCTTCTTCTTCTTCTTCTTCTTCTTCTTCTTCTTCTTCTTCTTCTTCTTCTTCTTCTTCTTCGTCTTCTTCTTCTTCTTCTTCTTCTTCTTTATAGTATTACTACTTTTTCTCCTTTTCTCTTTCAGTCGACAGAAGATGACAGCGCTTCTTTTTATCTCAAGAATGTAATTATCCTCTTTCTCCTTCTTTCCTCTCTATAACTTCTTCGCCCTCCACACTCCCCCTAATCCCCCTTGCCTCCCCTTCCATTTCTTTCTCATTTCCATACACATTTCCCAGTCATCTCGCTGTATTCTAATTCACGCCAGTTACTTTTATTTCCATTCTTGCAGTACGAACTGTGCTGGGTCGGGCTGGGCTGGGAGGTTGTAGTAATGCGTGAACAAGTGACTCACGAGTGGGTGGGATCCTGCTGGGTGGTAGACGGAAGGGTGGACAGATAGATTGGTTATTGAGTGGGCTGTGCACGAATGGACAAGGGGCAGCGTGAATGATTGAGCGGATGGTGGGCGGCTAGGCGACGAGAGGGATGGGGGTGGGAATAGTGGCTGTGTGAATTGTGGATTGTGGATTGTATGGTTGATTGTGGATGTTTGAGTGGCTGCTTACGTAATTGGGTTACTACTATTGCCATTACTACTATTGTTGTTGTTGCTGCTGCTGTTACTACTACTACTACTACTACTACTACTACTACTACTATACTACTACTACTATCATATTTTAAAGCATTTTACTTTTATTTTTCTAGTGTTATTGTATCGGTTGGTAAATAATTTCATATCGGGGCAAACATTTGTCTGTCTGATGCTGAATATTTTATGACAGAATGATTTGTTTCTTTATTTGTGTTTATTTATTTATCCATTTTATCTAGGAGGGGCACCGGCCAATAGCAACAAAACTAATAAAAACGTTCACTGAGATGCCGGTCCCCGAATTAACAAACTAAAGCAGAAATAAAGAATTATACGGTAAGTGTCTTATAACTTCACTCATAAAAGAAATCAGGTCTTAGGTAGATGGAAATACAGCAGCTAGAAGGGAGTTCCAGTGCTTACCGGAAAATGATGAATGATTGAGAACACTGGTTAACTCTTGCGGTACAGGTGAACAGAATAGAGATAAGAGAAAGTAGAAAGTTTTGTTTGCACAGAGACGGGTCTCTGACACTGAAGTGGTAGTGGTTTTAAGGAAAATAAGCATAATACCTCCTGCTGGTCTCCCTAATTAGCAGAGGCAAAACGCCAGTAGCATTTTCGCTTTAGGGAATGCTTAGGGATTGGAGCGATAAGATAAGAAACAGACACGAGGTTGTGATCGGAGGAGCTCTGTGGAGAAGATAGGTTTGCAATCCAAGGAGAAAGATTAGAGGTTAAATAAAGATTTAGAGTTAAGGAAAAGGTAAGAAAGAATGTTGGACATATTTCCAAGATGGTCGGTGTTGCACCCACCACTTGCTCTAGGTCGTGGAGGATAGCAAAGATAAAGGCGAGTTCATCAGTGTGGTCAGTGAAAGGAGAAGAAAGCCAAACCGGAGGTGATCCTTGAAATCTCCAAGAATGGAGATCGCTAAAGGCATGATAATTAATTAGTCAGTCTAGATATGTGAAAGGTATACATTCCCGATAAATTTAGTTTGAGTGACTTTGTAGTCGTACCCAGATGGTGAAAAACAGAAGATTCAAGAGCACGAGAGCAGATTGTCATTGCGTACATGCACACAACATTCAAATTCGAATTGAAAATGACGATAGAGAAAGTAGAGAAAACAGAGATGGAGCTATTGTCAGTTATTCGGAGTCCTGTGTTTTAGTTAAGAAATAAAGACGAGGTTTAGTAAGGAGAGATGGCGATTTACATATTAAAAATTAAATCTGATACCGTGAATGTTGCAGAAGTTCATGAAGAAAAATGAGGTAGAAGTCAAGACACCTATAATTGATACCAGAAGAGCAATCCGACCTGAGAGAGAGAGAGATTGGGAATCAGAGACTGGTGTAGGAGTCGCCATATTTATTTAGAAGAGAGAGAGAGAGAGAGAGAGAGAGAGAGAGAGAGAGAGAGAGAGAGAGAGAGAGAGAGAGAGAGAGAGAGAGAGAGAGAGAGAGAGAGAGAGAGAGAGAGAGAGAGAGAGAGAGAGAGAGAGAGAGAGAGAGAGAGAGAGAGAGAGAGAGAGAGAGAGAGAGAGAGAGAGAGAGAGAGAGAGAGAGAGAGAGAGAGAGAGAGAGAGAGAGAGAGAGAGAGAGAGAGAGAGAGAGAGAGAGAGAGAGAGAGAGAGAGAGAGAGAGAGAGAGAGAGAGAGAGAGAGAGAGAGAGAGAGAGAGAGAGAGAGAGAGAGAGAGAGAGAGAGAGAGAGAGAGAGAGAGAGAGAGAGAGAGAGAGAGAGAGAGAGAGAGAGAGAGAGAGAGAGAGAGAGAGAGAGAGAGAGAGAGAGAGAGAGAGAGAGAGAGAGAGAGAGAGAGAGAGAGAGAGAGAGAGAGAGAGAGAGAGAGAGAGAGAGAGAGAGAGAGAGAGAGAGAGAGAGAGAG
>NC_059271.1:5122500-5127500 GCF_017591435.1 Portunus trituberculatus | reverse complement strand
ATATCTGATATTCCTCCTTATTTAACTACCAAGCTTTATCTCTCTATCTCATATCATCTCCTCTTCATCCATGTCACCTTGTCTCCCTCCTTTTCATATTCCCTCTCCACTCAACCCATATCGTAACGCTTACCTGATATTCTTCCTTATTTAGCAACACACTATCATTTCTCTTTCTGTACACTCTCCTCTTCTCTGCATGCATATTATCTTGCATCCTTTCCATCCAGTGTTTTATATTGCATTCCTCTCCACTCATACCCTTAACATTTATTCGATATTCACCATTGCATTTACGTCCCTTTCCTTATCTTCATCTCTGCCGGCTAGACCTACTGTTCTCTATTCTCCTTCCTCCCAGTGCCCTTTTCTCTCTTCTCTAGGGCCTTTTGTCTCTCGCCCTCTTCCCCTTCCCCCTCTATTGTCATCTTGTCAGCCATGCACGTACGGCTACCCCTTCGTCACTCTTCCGTCTTCATCTCGTCACTGGCAGCAGGCACGTGTGTGTGTGTGTGTGTGTGTGTGTGTGTGTGTGTGTGTGTGTGTGTGTGTGTGTGTGTGTGTGTGTGTGTGTCCTTTGATAGCACGACACACACACACACACACACACACACACACACACACACACACACACACACACACACACACACACACACACACACACACACACACACACACACACACACACACACACACACACACACACACACACACACACACACACACACACACACACACACACACACACACACACACACTCTCTCTCTCTCTCTCTCTCTCTCTCTCTCTCTCTCTCTCTCTCTCTCTTCTCCGCTCTGTCCAATATTGAATTTGTCTGCCTAAAAATAAAAAATACCTTTATGTGTCTCTCTCTCTCTCTCTCTCTCTCTCTCTCTCTCTCTCTCTCTCTCTCTCTCTCTCTCTCTCTCTCTCTCTCTCTCTCTCTCTCTCTCTCTCTCTCTCTCTCTCTCTCATCCATCATCATCATCACCACCGCTCTCCGTATCACCACCAAAACCTCATCACCCGCGCTCCTTCCGACACCAAGAGACTCATCCGGCTCAGAATATAGATTAAAACAGCTCAGTCTTTGCTAAATTATTCCGCCAGAAGGTTGGTATCCGCAGTGCATTAATATCCTGCTCCATTTGGGGGTATTAGTCCTCGGCCATGTCACGGGGAGAATGTGTGATTAGTGATTGGAACCTGAGAGAGAGAGAGAGAGAGAGAGAGAGAGAGAGAGAGAGAGAGAGAGAGAGAGAGAGAGAGAGAGAGAGAGAGAGAGAGAGAGAGAGAGAGAGAGAGAGAGAGAGAGAGAGAGAGAGAGAGAGAGAGAGAGAGAGAGAGAGAGAGAGAGAGAGAGAGAGAGAGAGAGAGAGAGAGAGAGAGAGAGAGAGAGAGAGAGAGAGAGAGAGAGAGAGAGAGAGAGAGAGAGAGAGAGAGAGAGAGAGAGAGAGAGAGAGAGAGAGAGAGAGAGAGAGAGAGAGAGAGAGAGAGAGAGAGAGAGAGAGAGAGAGAGAGAGAGAGAGAGAGAGAGAGAGAGAGAGAGAGAGAGAGAGAGAGAGAGAGAGAGAGAGAGAGAGAGAGAGAGAGAGAGAGAGAGAGAGAGAGAGAGAGAGAGAGAGAGAGAGAGAGAGAGAGAGAGAGAGAGAGAGAGAGAGAGAGAGAGAGAGAGAGAGAGAGAGAGAGAGAGAGAGAGAGAGAGAGAGAGAGAGAGAGAGAGAGAGAGAGAGAGAGAGAGAGAGAGAGAGAGAGAGAGAGAGAGAGAGAGAGAGAGAGAGAGAGAGAGAGAGACGGGCAAAGGCGGTGATTAGAGACGTAGCGAAGAGAACCTGGTATGTATTGGTAAATTATGAGGAAGAATGTCTGGATTGGTAGTGATTCGAAGGGCATTAAAGGAAGCATGCCGTGGTGGTGTTTAATGGGAATTTTTGGTGAGTGAGTGGTGGTTGATAGAGTAGTGTGAGAGAGAGGAAGGGATGACATTGATCAGGGATGCCATGGAAAAGGAAGGAAAGATATCTCGGTGCAAGGGATGGAGTAGAGATGAGAGAAAAGATCGCGCAGGAGGGAGGGAAGGAAAGGAATGGGGACGAGTGGAAGTAGTGTTCAGGAATGCAGGAGAGATGGAGGAGGAGAAGGAGGAGGAAGAGCAGGAGGAGGAGGAGGAGGAGGTGGAGAAGGAAAAGGAGGAGGAGGAGGAGTAGTAGCAGGAGGAGGAGAAATTCGATAAATCAGGCATCCTTTTTGAGATTTATATCCATATTGATATTTATTTGCCACCTATCCATTACACACACACACACACACACACACACACACACACACACACACACACACACACACACACACACACACACACACACACACACACACACACACACACACACACACACACACACACACACACACACACACACACACACACACACACACACACACACACAATGTAAGTGAAAAAAAATCCTTGCAAACAGTTTCATTTTTCACGACTTCAAGACAATGAGTTAGTAGATGAAGAGGACGATCTTTTCTCTTCCCTTCTCTTCTCTTCTCTTAGCTATTCAACTCCACCCTCTCTTGTTCTTTCTCATCCTCTTGCTGCTCCTATTTCTCTTTATTTCAGTTTTTTCTTCCATCTTTTCTTCCCGATTCCTCCTCCTTCTCCTCCTGCTGTTCCTATTCCTCTTATTTCTCTTTTTCTTCCTTCTTTTTTCCCTCCTCCTCCTCCTCCTCCTCCTCCTCCTCCTCCTCCTCCTCCAAGCTGAGTAAAAATATCCCTTCTCCCAATCTGTCTGAAATGAAACTCCAAACATGAAAGAACCAGAAGGATGAAGGGCTGGGGGAGGAAGCTTTATGGGGGGCGTAGGCGAAGGTGGGCAAGGAAAGAGAAACAGGGCGGTGACTGCAGAAAACTGGGCGGGAGTGGAAGGTGAAGAAGGAATGATGGAGAAGAGGAAGGAAGGAAGTGTTGAGAGAGCACAGACGCAGGAGGGAACCGGAGAAGGAAAAGAGAGGCAGGGAGAGAAGAAGATTGGTTCATACATTACGATAAGAGAACTCAGGATGAGAGTGTGTTTTTAAGGACAGAGCAACAGATAAACTTGAGTGGAGGGAAAGTTAGTGAAGATAGTAAGCGTTCCTGCAGCCGAGCAAGTTTGGAAACCTGTGACTGTGCCAGCGGGGGGAAAGGGAAAGGAAAAATATTCAGTCCAGTATCACAAACTCAGTTCAAAATAATGTGGACATAACAAAAGCAAAGAGATTGTGAGTGATATTTGTCTTCGCTTTGTTGTGATGAAATGTATTGTTTGCAATAATAGTAACATTAAAGCAGCTTTGTGTAAGAAAAACAAGTCACAGTAAATAGAAACAGTGACAGTGGACATATGACTAAATACTCTTTAACAACAACAACCACAACAACAACGGCAACAGCAACAGAAACATGATCACCACCACCACCACTACCACCAGTACTAGTAGCGTTAGAGACTATAAAAAAAACATAGAAAATAATATCATACAGTATAGGGCTGCTGCTGCTGCTGCTGCTGCTGCAGCTGCTGCTTCTGCTGCTCCTGCTGCTGCTGCTGCTGCTGCTGCTGCTGCTACTACTACTACTGCTACTGCTACTGCTGCTACTACCACTACCACTACCACTACCACTACTACACCACCACCACCACCACTGCTGCTGCTGCTGCTGCTGCTGCTGCTGCTGCTGCTGCTGCTGCTGCTGCTGCTGCTGCTACCACCACCACCACTACCACTACTGCTGCTACTGCTGCTACTGCTACTACCACTACTACCACCACCACTACTACTACTACTACTACTACTACTACTACCACTGCTGCTGCTGCTGCTGCTACTGCTGGTGCTGGTGCTGGTGCTGCTGCTGCTATTACTACTACTACTACTACTACTACTACTACTACTACTATATTCTGTTCTCGGACGTCAGAGACACAAGCCTCTCCTCCTGGGTGGAGAACGTGAGGGAATCAGCCCTCTGACCTGATGCTGAATGGCAATGTTTAGTGGAAAACGTGCATTTTACAACGCACAAACTATTTCTCTTTGAGTACATGAAAACCATTCCTTCTCGGTCTGTACTAAATGCTTTCTCATTTGAACACGAAAACAAGTCAGTAACATTTGACGAGTACAATACGCAGAGTGAGGAGTATAAAGGCTTTAAAATTTGTGCATCAGAGAGAGGGAGCTTAATATTGGTCACCTGGATCTGCTTTGAAATACCTGAACCGCAGACATCCAATCCTCACGTAAGACACGGAAAAGTGGGCGGCCTGACCTGCATCATTGCCCACTGGGACCATAAAACCGTGCTGGTCAGACATATAGCTTGCCTTGCGGAGACAAGAGTGTTACGCTGACGACAGGTCAAGTGCAGTGTATACCATAATCTCTCAAGAGCAAATTAAATCATAGCGAAGATAAAACTAACATCAAAAGTTTCGGTTGAAAATGTGGATAGAGAAAGTAAGAAGAACGGAGAAAAGGCATATTATTTGCTTAACAACAACAACAACAACAACAACAACAACAACAACAACAACAACAACAACTACTACTACTACTACTACTACTACTACTACTACTACTACTACTACTACTACTACTACTACTACTACTACTACTACTACTACTACTACTACTACTACTACTACTACTACTACTACTACTACTACTACTACTACTACTACTACTACTACTACTACTATTACTACTGCTACCAATAGTGATAGTGATTTTAATATATTCCTCATCATTTATCACTATCATTATTATTATTGGTGTATGCTGCTGCTGCTGTTATTGTTGTTGATGATGATGGAGTTTATATTGTTGCTTTTACTCTTAGTATTACTACTACTACTGCTTTCATTATTATTATCATTGTCATCATCATTATTATTATCATCATTATCATTATTACTATTGTCATGTTTTTTCTGTGTTTATTTAGGGTCGCG
>NC_059271.1:5107500-5117500 GCF_017591435.1 Portunus trituberculatus | reverse complement strand
TTTCTGCATAAACTCGGTTACCACACTGTCATTCTCAAATCGCACAATCATTCTTATATAGAGCGGAAGATGAATGGAATAAATTTAGTGATTTTTTTTTAGTGTTGTCATCATGGGGTTTTTAAAAATCGGATAAGTTTATTGATGAAGACGATAGGGAGATATTAGGTCAGTTTAAAAGAGTGACTGTCACTTGTTGGCCTGCATTATTTCTTGCAGCTTTCCTTATTTTCTTGTCTTTGTATAACAAGTGAAAAAAAAAGATAAAAAAAAAACACAATGGTCTCATGTTCTCACTCGTGCATAACAAATGTGATAAATGCCACAAAAAACTCATCAAAAGTTATAATAAATGCAACACTAGCAGAAAATGAACAAGTATGAATGAATCTCCAGTAAAGTGAATTAGTGAAGGAGATCCAGAAATGCTGACTCAAACCCACAACTCAGCGAAGCAGGCTGTCCTTACCAGTATGTTGTGGGGGAGTACTTCAAGAGGTTCGTGTTTTGGGTGATAACAGTGAGGAGTCTGACAGCATAGGAAATATAGAGGCAGTCTCTCTCTCTCTCTCTCTCTCTCTCTCTCTCTGTCGTAGCGGTTTCCTTTGTTTCCTTTGTCGATTATTCGACTTATCTTGCTTCTCTTTTTTCTTCATCTCCTCCTCCTCCTCCTCCTCCTCCTCCTCCTTCTCATTCCCCTTCTCTTCCTTCTCCTTCTTCTTTCCTTTTCCTTGTTCTTGTCCTTATCTTTCTCCTTTTCCTTTTCTTTTTTCTCCTCCTCCTCCTCCTCCTCCTCCTTCTCGTTCTCCTTCTCCTCCTCTTCCTCCTCCTCCTCCTCCTCCTCCTCCTCCTCCTCCTCCTCCTCCTCCTCCTCCTCCTCCTCCTCCTCCTCCTCCAACAACAACAGCAAGGTATATCCGTACTCTTCTTCTCCATTCTACACACGAAATACCACAATAGCTCTTTCGTATATGGAGCACACAAGCGGACACGCACAAACACACGCAAGAACAAGCTAAATTCCTTCAAGACAACATTAGATAAGCATAGTACGTATATCGTCAAAGTAGGAGGGAAAAAAAAAAAAAAAACTCGGTAAGTGTTGGAGGGAAAGAAATAATGCAGGAGGTAAAAGCTCTGTGTGTAAAAGGGAGTAAGGGGAGCAAGAAAGGGAACTCAAGTGTGTAACTAGGTAGAGCAGTGTAGGGCGGCGGCGTTTCTCCCTCGGTTGCGTGGGAGAGATGAGGCGTTTTGAGGCTGCGGCGGGAACACGAAACGCTACTCTGAGGGTAATAAGACTCCGGGCCTTTATGTTTCCGGTGAGGTGACGTGAAAATAAACGTTACGGTGCATTCATTTCGTGTGTGCCTCCTGTGTGTGTGTGTGTGTGTGTGTGTGTGTGTGTGTGTGTGTGTGTGTGTGTGTGTGTGTGTGTGTGTGTGTGTGTGTGTGTGTGTGTGTGTGTGTGTGTGTGTGTGTGTGTCCGTTCCCATTCTCTCTTTCTCTCTCTCTCTCTCTCTCTCTCTCTCTCTCTCTCTCTCTCTCTCTCTCTCTCTCTCTCTGTCGTCCTCGTATATTGTGGTTAATTACACATAAATCCTCCCGCGGCAGGCACGAGTAGACACACGCCCCTGGCACCTCCTCCCCCCCATCCGCCTGCTGCTCGTCCGCCAGCCCGTGGGAGGTACATGCATGCCCCGTAACGCCGCCATAATGTGCATCTATAAACTTTTGTTATCTTTTGTTATTAATGTCAACAAGGAAGAGATGGTGTCTGGGGTCTCGCCCGGATCTCCCTAAGGTCTAAGAGAGAGAGAGAGAGAGAGAGAGGAGAGGAGAGGAGAGGAGAGGAGAGGAGAGTGTGTCTATGTAATCGCTGACGTGCGCCTTTGGGGTGACTAAGAATATTATCAGCCCCGAGGAATATAAATTGCCTCATTATCAGGAGTTGTTTTCCCCGCCGTTTATAAATTGCAGAAATTTGTAAGTAGCAGCGAACTTACCTGCTGTTGCTCATTGAAAAGCAGAATGTGGGAAACAAACTTGTGTAAGCTATGAGCCGTAAAATTCTCACTCACTTCTTTGATTTCATAAGCACAAAAAACATTTTACTTGCTTTCTCGAAAGAAACATCTTCGTCCGCCAGAGTTCACGCAGAGATTTGCCTGGTCAGGTGCAAAACACTTTCAGGGATCAGTGGGGAGCGACTCACCTCTTTGAGCGAAATAACTGAGTGTATAAATTGTGGGACAGCTCATGCACCCTTACAACATCAGTTCCAGCCTAGCGACGGGAAAGTACTAGTAGGTGATGATCGTTAGTCCAGGCGCGATCTAGGAGACCATTGTCAATTGTGGCCTTCGCAATGGTCTGCAATAGCCGACCCTAGATAAAACATGGATAAATAACTAAATAAATAAATAGATAAATAAATAAGTAAAACGATGTACTGAAGGAGAAAACATCTTTACGTCATTTGTGTGTTATTAAACCAACCATTGAAATATTAGGAACATTTTTTGCAACCATTATATTATCAAGTAGACAGCAATGAATACGGCAAGACGGGATGAATACGTACAACGCACATTATCAAGGGTTTGTGATTTATCGTTACCTTGTGACGAATGTTTTTCTTCTTTACATATTCTAATTAAGTCTCTCCATTTAAGTTCCACAATTACCATATAACTCTATAAATCTTGAAAGAAGCACTGATGAAGATTGCCAGGTGACGTGGTGTTTCGCAATGTCTTTTCAGAGTTGTCCCCTTAATTTAGGAAATACAACTGATGCCTTTGCTTTGTTTTTTTTTTTTTCTGTCGTGGTGTGTTCCTGCAAGCAACCACACCACATTGATTAACCGCGGAATTACAACAGCGCACAAATTCGTACTACCTTCCACTTCAATTTTTCTTTTCCTCTCTCTCTCTCTCTCTCTCTCTCTCTCTCTCTCTCTCTCTCTCTCTCTCTCTCTGATATCGCCTCGTGTTCCCTTCTCGGCATGGTTTCGCCCTTCACATTATCCTTGCAGGAGAAGAAATACAGGTTATATTCGGGATTTGCCGATAAAGCATTAGTTCCTGTAGAAACCAGTAGAAAAATATAAAATACAAAAAGAAGAAAAAAAAAAAAAAAAACTAGCAGGAGAATAAATGTAAACCCTGAGAGCTTAATTCAGAGTTTTTAGCATATAATAATTGTTTTGTAGAATGTGCAGCAGCGAATCACGTGGATACTATTAGCATTAACACTTGAGACTAAAGTTTTGCAGCATTTAAGTACGGTACGGCACATCAATAAGTACCAAGAGAGGGATTTTAGAGTATGCACTTTCAGAGAGGAGTGTACTATATAAAAATACCAGTAACTCAGAACATTGCGAACCATCCAATTACACACACACACACACACACACACACACACACACACACACACACACACACACACACACACACACACACACACACACACACACACACACACACACACACACACACACACTCTCTCTCTCTCTCTCTCTCTCTCTCTCTCTCTCTCTCTCTCTCTCTCTCTCTCTCTCTCTCTCTCTCTCTCTCTCTCTCTCTCTCTCTCTCTCTCTCTCTCTCTCTCTCTCTCTCACTGAGTAAAGGAAAGATAAGTTAGACAGGTATAAAGTAAAGATATTTGTTTGAAGTTGTCTTTTAATATTCCTTAGTTAATGAATCTGGACAAAGATATCATTGAAATGGATCATGTTGTAAAATGTAGTACAAATATAAAGCAAGATTTTCGCCATTTGTTTAATAGGTAAGATGCAGCAGGAACATCTTCCTCTGGCACATCTCTCAGAGACAACACGGTAGTCTAGCAGCCTTGACTTGCTATTAATTCTGGTCAGTTGAACCTTCCAGGCACAGGCCACTATTGACTTGGGCAAATGACTATTTCTGAATATGTCTTGACTCGACGAATGCCAGAGATGGAGGAGGAGATGAAGGAGGTGGTAGCGAAAGTGGTTCAGGATAAAAGGAAGGGGGAGGAGGACAAGAGTAAGTATAAAAGAGAAAATGAGGAACAGAAAGAAAATTGGGTTTATCGTTATTATAAGGAATACCGCTAAGAATGGCAGATTTGTGTCTTTAGTAATACCGTTGTTAAAAACGTGCCATTTTTTATGCAGCTAAGACTATTGCTTATTGGTTGTCTTGGGAGTGCGCTGCTCCTTGCTGATGTAGGGATTTACAAGCCTGAAGTAGTGATATATATATACTTGTACTACCATGTCCTCCTTCCGCTGCCATCACGTCACTATATAGTAGTAGGAAGCGTATGCTTGTATTGCGGTCACGGCTTTGAGTGTCCATACCATACTGAAATGTGGCTCACATTCGCACAATATTCGTGTCAGACATACCTGATGACAAACAAATAATGGCAGTGAGATAGTGAGAAAGATTCCCATCCACTGTCTGTCCTGTGAATTCTCGTAGTGCTAATAAAATCACCGTCTATTCCTCCCCAAATTCTTCCTTAAGTATTTTGTAAGATAACATATTATACAAAAAATTTTGTATTCTGTAGGCAGTAATAAGTTAACAAGAAAGTAGATATATGCGCCGCACGTTCCAAAATAGCGGAAATATAAGGCAGTCAGTGTATGTGAGTGTCCCGCGGAGACTGTCATCATGTTCGCGTGTCCTCAGGTTGCAAAATTAATGCGTTAGAGTTTAATGTGCCCTGGCAACATCCGCCACACGTGTCTGCGATGCCAGCAGTATCGTTAGGAGTTCATCATCTCGACACAGCGTGGCTCCGAGACATTACAAATGTAATGTGGTTCATGACTGCGAGTTCTTGGGAGGAGTAAGTGTGAAGGGAGGCAGGCTCGAGTTTCATCCAGAAAACATGTGGACTAATTTTTTTTACAACAGATCACGTAAATATTTATGATAATCTAATATCAAAGACAGAAAAGGTCAGTTTCAGTTTATTTGTCACCATGATGGTTTGTGGTGGGTATTTTTTTCAACAAACTTTCGTTGTAAAAATCTTGTAACAAAACATCACACAGGATTCTTGTAATTAAATTCACATTGAAGTACCTCACGGAAAAAACACGTCTTTCATTACAAAGTAACTAACGTGTACATCTTTCTTTAACTTTCTTTATGTTGAAGCATTTGTCGGAGCAGCTTGGCCGCCACTGATGAACAAGCGTTAAAGCTGAAAGAAAAAAAGTTGGACTTCACCCGCTGTGCACTTTATAGGACATGTCTCGTTTTTCACTTACGCCCGCAGTCTTTAGGTTGGTCCCGCGGACAGAGTCGAGGCAGGGAACTGTAAAGGCAAGAAAACAAAGCTGCACTTTTCTTCAATGGTCCGCTGGCGTGCTTGTCCCAATGTGCGTGCAATGCATTTTTACGCCTGAGTCTTTCTGACTCACTAATAAGCGAGGTGTCGAGTTTGCCTTTCCGAAACAGGTGCGGGAACGAAGGGAGGTAGGACAGCGAGGGAGGCAGTAAGTATAAAGTAGACGTCGTTAAAGGGAGAGACGTCAGAGGGCACTAAAACCCAGGGTTCTTAGCCCTCAGTTCTCAGTGCTTCCTGGTTTAGTGCTGAATGTAGCTAAACTCATTTTGTAATTCAGATCAATAGAATCGCATACCAATTTCCATAATTTGATAATTATTTGCAATGGATTATTAGTATTTCGAGGAACCACACCGTAGTAGTAATGCCACTCTCTGCATCTGCCTCGGCTCGCACGCGGAGCGTTCAGACATTGCCAACCTTAAGTCATACTCAATTCATTAGTGCTGCGTTATAGCATGAGGTGGATTTCCATATTTCCTTGAACACGTCCCCCTTTCCCCTGTTGCACCATGTTGACATTGTTTGTTTATTTGTGCCGGTTGTCTACCGTTCTTTTCTTTCTTCTTAAAAAAAGTGACTGTCGGTACAATGCAGCGTCCTGAATCCGTCTTTCAATATTTATCTTAGGCAGCCAACAAAGGCAGGGCAAGTCAGGGCCCCACCCCCCCACACATGCCACTTGCCCCTCGCCTTCAAGAATTGTTAACTTACACACACACACACACACACACACACACACACACACACACACACACACACACACACACACACACACACACGGCCCGGTAGCTCAGTGACACGGCCCGGTAGCTCAGTGGTTAGAGCGCTGGCTTCACAAGCCAGATGACCGGGGTTCGATACCCTGGCCGGGTGGAGATATTTGGGTGTGTCTCCTTTCACGTGTAGCCCCTGTTCACCTAGCAGTGAGTAGGTACGGGATGTAAATCGAGGAGTTGTGACCTTGTTGTCCCGGTGTGTGGTGTGTGGTGTGTGCCTGGTCTCAGGCCTATCCTAAGATCGGAAATAATGAGGTCTGAGCTCGTTCTGTAGGGAAACGTCTGGCTGTCTCGTCAGAGACTGCAGCAGATCAAACAGTGAATTACACACACACACACTCTCTCTCTCTCTCTCTCTCTCTCTCTCTCTCTCTCTCTCTCTCTCTCTCTCTCTCTCTACGAGTCCACGGGCCACAGGGAAATAATCGTTCACTACTTTTTTTGTCTGTTTGACAATCATTCATGGAAGAGTTTTATAGCCGCGCCTCCGTCCCCACAGACAGCGCTGCTTGATCCAATTTCCGTCGTAATTACCTCCGCAGAAAAAAGTGGAAGCTGGAGCGTCAGTCTCTTTGGTCGTGTTCCCGGCTAGTCTCCGTCCCTCTTGTCGTGTGTTTCATTCATTTACACGCTCACACGGACCTAACCACCCCCAATTTTTTTTTTTTTTTTTTTTTTTTTACGGTAATGCCTATAGCGCCTGTAGGCACACTTGAAGAGTGTATGGGAAGCGCTGTTCAGCTTCCGCCCATTAGTGGCGCAGGCAATTTTATTTGTAGTGGTACCCATATCACCGCCCAAGCTCATCTTGAGTGTAACCACCTAGAACCTAGGCATCACGGTGATATGTAGGTAACTTTAAACCACTCGACAAATGGCAAAGTGTTTGAAGGCTGTATGTGGTGGGATTCGAACCTACGCGTGGACGTCTGCCCGATCCCACGCTCACCATCTTATCCACTATGCCACCGCTTCCCTTACTGTCCCCTCCCCCCAACAACACACATACGAACATGATATTGATAGTCCTCCGCTCTGCAGCTTCATTTTTGCTCTTCAGTAAATAGGTAAAAGAAGGAAATGAGATGCGCCGTAACTTTTCCTCGTGTGGGGTCGATCACCGATTTCCCAGACAGTTCTTTTGTTCATCTTGTTTCTTACCACTCGTCTGTGTCTGCGTTCTGGTGTAATACTTTATTTGTACCGTCATATTGATCTGTGGTTGTCGTTTGAGAATTGGTGTTAAGAATAGTTTTATGAATTTATCTTATTTATTCATTTATTTAGTTACTTAGCTATTTAGTTACTTAGTTAGCTACTTGTATATATTCCTACCAAGTGTCAATGATTTGCGATATGATGACGGGAAAGCAGATGGCAATTATGGGCTGGAGCAAAACTGACCTTCCTCCACCGACCTGTGTGTGTGTGTGTGTGTGTGTGTGTGTGTGTGTGTGTGTGTGTGTACAATAAAAGAAGTACGTCAAAACGATTTCACTGTCATGTTGGACTCAGTAATAAAGACGTTAATATCTCTTCAGTGATCGTCTGTGTGGTGTGTTTGCCGGTGTTGCGGTGTAACTGTCGGCACAAGATCAAAGAGCACGTGAGAAGTGGTGAAGTGGTATCTTAGAGCGTGGCTATGACTCATTCCTAATTATCCTTTTGATGTCACCATTTGTTGCGGCGCGGTGTAGCACTCTCAAATCTCGGAAAGACGGAGAAATGTAAACGACTGATGCAATCTCGGCGAAGAGCGATGGGCCTGCGAGCTGCTGTGAGCGGGACAGTCGACAAAGTGGTCCGAGGAGTGCAGCCTATGTTTCAAATAGCCCACAGGCGTCTCCTTATCAACGCTTTCAGCAGGCACTGAATCACGCTGCCGTCCAGTTCTGAGGAGCAGCTCAAAGATGGTGTTTGTGATTACTTTAGCGAATGTTTTTGTTCTCTTTTACAATACATGTTTTTTGTTCTAGTGAATGTTGGGTCCCGCTTGCAGCAGCCACTTACTCCTGCTCTGCAGAGGGGAATATGTGAATAAAATACCGGTTTTATCAGCCTATAGAGACGCGATTTATGACGCTGCACTGAAAGGGGTCCTAGAATGATAACGTGTGTGTGTTGCAGGGTGAGAGCACTTGTTCCTCTTGATTGACGGTCCATGCACCGTTACCATGAAGCAAGGACGGAGGCAGAGTAAAAACCAACATAGTAAGTTAAAGAAGTGATGCACAGAGAAATTAGAAATGTCTAGTATGGCTAATCAAAAATTAAAGTGTTTATGATTGTTTTATGTAGAAAGAAAAACAACAGCGATATTATTAATCAGTGAAATAGAGTTGCAGTAAAATGCTATGAAGAGCCATTGAAGACGCTAAGTTCAGCTGATCGATAATTATGTTTATTATCATTTTACGAACCAAGAACTGTAAAATTAATTAGTTATCAATAATTTTGTCAACGCAAATTAATGTTGTAGTGAAAGGCTTATCGTTGATATTAACAGTACAAACACAAGCAGTGACCTTGCTAATCCACTGACGTACCGACGTGCACGTGTGGGAAAAATGATGACGAAGGTTGGGAGAGGTGGCTTGGGCAGACGCATAGGGGCTAGAGGGCTGCTCGGTGATGGCGGGACGGTGATGGGTGGTGATGGTTCCTTGCACCATTCCATTTCAGGTGAATGGAGGGCAAGTGGCACCATGTTTCCCTCACACGCCCTCCTCACGTAACGCTCCCGTCACGCATCCTCCCCTTCACACACCTTCACACACCCTCTCATCACCGCCGCACATTCCCTCCCACTCTATTAGCATTCTCAAATTAGCTCGTGTGTGTTTTGACATTTTTCATATCATATTGTTTATTTTGTTTCACGTAACTCCCCTGTACTACTTTTGGGAAGGAAACAAAGGATTGGGGTGCTCGCTGACCCTCTATATTTTCTTTACACAAGGAAGAAAAAACCGAACAACCAAACTAGAAACAGCGAATAAGAGGGAGGCTGTGAGGGGAGGAAGGGAAATATTACTGCAGCTTTTAGAGACGAATAGTTATCTTGAAAACTTTTATCTAGTGAAATTTTATTACCTCAAGGGGGGGAAATGGTTTATAAATCTGAAAATTTTGAGAAGAAACTGCGAAAACACACATTTGCGCGGAGACCAAAGCCCGGATGATTTCCTGTGTTTGCTTTCCTTTTACCCGGGCGGGAAGCAGCTGGTGGGATGAGGAGAGAGGGAGAGGAAGAGGATGAGAGGAGGAAAGCTGCTAGTGTGTGCGGGTGGGTGGCTGTATGTGTTGTGAGGCAAAGGAGAGATGGGGAGTATACTGAAGAGAGGGGTTTTCTAGTGAGCGTTCTTATCTCCAAGTACCTTCCTCTTCTCCTTTTAATCTTGTTGGTAGTCTCATTTTATTTGTCTGGTCTGGACTAATAACGGCGGTGGAGTGGCAGCAAGAGGGGAGGAGGAGAGGCGTTCCTGAGGGCGAGGGGCGGTCATTGTGCGTAAGCGAGTGTGCTGGTGTAACTGTGCTAGCTTTTTTGGTCGCTGTGTGTGTTGTGTAGGTGGTGTTGTTTATGATAGGGATGAGAGAGAGAGAGAGAGAGAGAGAGAGAGAGAGAGAGAGAGAGAGAGAGAGAGAGAGAGAGAGAGAGAGAGAGAGAGAGAGAGAGAGAGAGAGAGAGAGAGAGAGAGAGAGAGAGAGAGAGAGAGAGAGAGAGAGAGAGACCTTTGTTAGTATACATGCTCTAGTTATCTTTCCTTTGTTTGTATGTGCATGTGTGTTTATTTTTGTGTATGTGTGTGTGTGTGTGTGTGTGTGTGGTGTGTGTGTGTGTGTGTGTGTGTGTGGGTGGATGTGTGTGT
>NC_059271.1:5092500-5105000 GCF_017591435.1 Portunus trituberculatus | reverse complement strand
CGTGTATGAACTGTCTCTCAAAAAAGTAACTGGCACGACCACAGTCAAGAAGGGAATTATATTAGTGTACCGTTATTTATGTTCTAATGGGCCAGGTATTTTAGAGGTGTGCAGCGTAATGACGGCCTTGGAAACGTCTTTTTTCTATCTTCATGACATAGCAAACTCACTTTATGTGTTTGTTGGTGGCCACCAACAATATACATGTCAAAGTATATCACACGATGTCAATCTGCTAACTGAGAAACGCTTTGCATTCATTTGAGTGAAATGCAGTCTGTTAGGCAATTGAGACTGATTGTCACAGAGCAGTGTGATGAATCCAAGAAGATGAGGCAAGGGAGGTGTGATAGGCGCAGGCTGGTACACATTAACAACATTGTAGCAGCAGCATTGTAGCAGCATTGCAGCAGCACCACCACCACCACCAACAACAACAACAACAACAACAACACCACCAGTACTACTACTACTACTACTACTACTACTACTACTACTACTACTACTACTACTAGTATTAGTAGTACTAATAGTAGTTGTTGTTGTAGTAGTAGCAGTAGTAGTAGTAGCAGTAGTAATGGTAGTGGTGGTTGTGGTGGTGGTGGTGATGGTGGTGGTAGTAGTAGTGTCATCATCAGCAACAGGGGTCTCACTCCACCCAAACAAAGAAGAAAAGGCAGAGGCATGACAGCCCTCTGAACGCCAGGCTGCGCAAATCAAATTATAAAACGAAAAGGGAAAAAAAACAAAAAACGGAGGAGGCATAGACGTGACTAAATAATATAAATATACTGATATATTCTTTGTCAGTTTCGGACTCTTCCTCCAACTCGTTTGTAGCAAATGTTACAGACAACGGGGAGAAGTAATCACAACACAGCAAGGACATGAGCTTCACCACCTCAGTTTTTATCATCATTGATTTAAAAAAAAAATTTTATGTCCTGGCCTATAGCGCCTGTAGGTAACTTGAAAAGTATTGAAAGCGCCGTTAAGCTTCCACCTATTAGTGGCGCAGGCAATTTTATATATAGTGGTACCCATATTAGGTCCATATCACCACCCAAGCGCATCTTTGATGTAACCACCTAACTGAGTATCATGATGACATGTAGGTAACTTTAAACCACTGGACAAATGGCGAAGTATCAAAGCGATACGTGGTGGGATTGGACTACTACTTAAAATAACAAGAATTATTCTAATAATGGTAATTATAATGATACCAATGATAATGATAATAGTAATTTTAGTAATGATAGTAGTAGTAGTAGTAGTAGTAGTAGTAGTAGTAGTAGTAGTAGTAGTAGTAGTAGTAGTAGTAAGTAATAATAATAATAATAATAATAATAATAATAATAATAATAATAATAATGATAATAATAATAATGATAATGATAATAGTGATAATAATAATAATAATAATAATAATAATAATAATAATAATAATAATAATAATACATACATTCATACATACCTACATACATACATACGGCATCTTTAATAGTAGTAGTAGTAGTAGTAGTAGTAGTAGTAGTAGTAGTAGTAGTAGTAGTAGCAGCAGCAGCAGGAGCACCAATGGTAATATACGTATAGAAGTAGTAGGAAAAACAATAATGATCGAAGGGTAAGGAGTAGCACAGGCGGAAGGAGAACAGAACACTGAGCAAGTGGAAAAGAAGGAGATGTTCATGTTCTTGCTGGCATGTGTTGTTTCTCCTTCTCTTCCTTTCGTTTCCACTTTGTTCCCGCCGCGCAGTTTGGCGCTCCTAGGGCCAGTGTGCCTCTCCATCACCTGCCCTGCTAGTGAGGCGTCAGACCGGCACTCCATCCCGTGGGAGTATTGTAACCGCGGCCCAGTCGGTAGCAGAACCAGCTGCCGCCACTGCCTTGTCTAACACGGCACTTGAACTTTAACGCAGCGTCTGTGCCATGGTAACCTGCCTGGGGCGCTTACTGGTGATCCCTGAAACAATGAGTAATCAACTAGTCCGCAGCGTTCTGTACCGTTCCTGGAAGTGTTGTTTAGTGTTGGCTTTAGTTTACTTTGCACAATAGACAAGCTTTGGATGTGAAATCGATGGTATTATTACACACACACACACACACACACACACACACACACACACACACACACACACACACACACACACACACACACACACACACACACACACACACACACACACACACACACACACACACACACACACACACACACACACACACACACACACACACACACACACACACACACACACACACACACAGAGAGAGAGAGAGAGAGAGAGAGAGAGAGAGAGAGAGAGAGAGAGAGAGAGAGAGAGATTCTTAAGAAAATAATTGACAAGGCTGCTTTCTAGATGACGTGTAAACACTCAAAATGTCGCTTTACTTGCAGTATCTATTGTAGTACGTCTCCTTTCCTTTGCTCCTCGCGGCGTGCCTCACTTGCTCTACAGTTGTGCTAAGAATATTGCTTGTCCCGTGGTGGAAACATTTCACAAGCATGATGGTAACAGGTTGTTCCAGACAGTGTCTCGTGTAAAGTTGTAAAGTTATGGAGGTGCAGGAAAAACATGTGTTATGGCAGCGCAGTGGACTCATCTATATACACCAGCGCTTCAGACTCAACTCCAGTAACTCCGTACAACGACCAGCACAGTCACTGGCGCTCGTGGCTTGTGTGACCAGGTCTGAGGAATAGTCAGAAACGTGTTACCAAGTCATGTTTCGGGAAACTATGGCTTCGTCTTAAAAATCTCGAATGTAGAAATCAGTTTTGTATTAGGTAGTTAAGTACTCCGACCTCTGTTTGTCTCTCATTTCATACTTGCAACGATGAAAGATCCTAATGACTAATGAAGCGGAACTGAGATAGTCTCACCGCTCGCTGCACCGACATAGTTTCTGCTAACTCCACTAGAATGCGACAATCTACACTGAAAAGGAAACTAATAATATTCTATATAAACACACCATCTTCCTCTTTTCCTTAACGTCTCCATTTCACCCCTTTGTTACATAGAATCTCATCTTACCCGCCCTCGTCCACCCCAGCGTGATTATTAAGGCGTGCATGAGGAAGTTTGATGGTTGAGTGTTCTTGAACGCTGAAGAGGAGGACGAGTGGATGTTCATAAAGAGATCATTTATTTCAGCGATGCAAAAGGAGAAAGAAAAATTAAAGCACTTCAATGAAAGGAAGAAGGGAACGAAAAACTGGGAGTTAAGGAAAGGAGAGAGAGAGAGAGAGAGAGAGAGAGAGAGAGAGAGAGAGAGAGAGAGAGAGAGAGAGAGAGAGAGAGAGAGAGAGAGAGAGAGAGAGAACGAAAGGTTAGTGGCAGTGCGATAAAGATTATTGCAAGAAGGTTGGAACAGAGGCCGGCTAAGATAAGAGCTGCAAAGGTAGGAACCGAAAAGGAGAGAGTGAAGGAATGGATGGCAAGGGAGGCAGTGAGGAAATGTGTTAAAGAAGGAAAACTACGAGGAGGAGGAATAAAAGAATAGAGTTCCTGGGAAGAATTTAAAGAAAGGATTATAAAAACCAGAATATGGGTAAGAGAGAGAGAGAGAGAGAGAGAGAGAGAGAGAGAGAGAGAGAGAGAGAGTAAACAGACAGATACAGGTCACAAACAGACGCATACATTTACAACGAGACAGGCATGCAAAAAATGGCAAGCTAACTAAACAAACAGACAGAAGACAGAAAGGGGGAAGACTTCGGACAAAAGACAAGGTGGGGAGCAGGACTCATCAATAATGCAGTTCCTTGGGACGCTTCACCTGAAAATTCAACGTTGCCCTCAATGCTAACACAAGTATATTTCTTTTATGGAATTGCGACACATCTAGGAGTGTTGCTTGAATGGTAACTCATCTCTTTTAGCAAATGGCGCAACGAGGAAGCTGATGAGAGAGAGAGAGAGAGAGAGAGAGAGAGAGAGAGAGAGAGAGAGAGAGAGAGAGAGAGAGAGAGAGAGAGAGAGAGAGAGAGAGAGAGAGAGAGAGAGAGAGAGAGAGAGAGAGAGAGAGAGAGATTCAGAGAGAGAGAGAGAGATAGACATACACACACACACACACACACACACACACACACACACACACACACACACACACACACACACACACACACACACACACACGCAGCCATTAAAAAAGCATAACACACTTAACACACATCAACAGAAAACAAATCATATTAGATTTTAAAATAAAGAAATAAAAGATTGAACGGTGAAGGTAAAAATGCTCATAATATTGAGTTCCATGCCGTGGGTGCAGCATAAATCTTCACTTGCCAATATGTCCTGAGAACTTTAGAAAAATGGTAATGTCTGTAGGAAACAATGAGCGTTTGCACTCGAAAGTGGAGTGTTACTAGGAAGAACAGAATGAAGGACAGTTAATTAAGAAGAGTGCTTCCTATCTTTACTTCGAGGCACAGTTGAGGAGAATGAGTAACAGTCTCAGTGCTTATTTTCTGTTCGTAAAAGAGGCCTGCTGATGGCACACATAGTAAAAAATGGAGAAAGGATCGATCGTCACGTCTACAGAACAAGTAAACAAATGTATAGGTAAGTAAATCAATTAGCAAACAAATTAGATAAATGGATGTATAAATGAAAAAAAACAACAAAAACAATAGATAAGTAAATTAGAAAATGAAATTAAGCTGGTTTTTACTGGAAGAATATTTTGAAAGCGGAGGACGTTAATGTATCGATTTCCTCCTCCTGAACCAGTCATTGGAAGTTATGAAAACAGAAACACACGAAAAGTTGGGAACATGTATCAGTGCATTGGGTGAAGAGTGAAGGTAATGGTTAACTCCTGCATTATGGCGATGGACAGTGTAAAGGCGAGTGTTGGTGGAGTGTTGTGTATCGAGGCCATGAGAAGGGAGGCGTATGGCTAGAGAGAGAGAGAGAGAGAGAGAGAGAGAGAGAGAGAGAGAGAGAGAGAGAGAGAGAGAGAGAGAGAGAGAGAGAGAGAGAGAGAGAGAGAGAGAGAGAGAGAGAGAGAGAGAGAGAGAGAGAGAGAGAGAGCTGTTACCATGGAAATGACGATAGAAGATGAGAAGATGCAACAATCATACGGAGATCCAAGGAGTGCAGCGGAAACCTTTCGATTTCCCTTACTTGTATGACCTCTTAATGTTTTTTTCTTGGTATATATTTAAGTGAAGCACTAAAGTTGCAAATGTTCCTCGCTGTTATTGTATTCCACGAATCTGCTTCACACGGTTATAAATACTACGAGCCTGCAAGAGAAACAATGGAGTCTTGAAAGTCATGTATGCAAATGTTTGTGAACATTCTGAATATAACAACAGCGTTTAAACTTCGTGTGTTATTGGTGTAGTTGTTGTTGTTGTTGTTTTCTATTATTCTCTTTTCTTTCTTTCTTTCTTTCTTTCTTTCTTTCTTCTTTCTTTTTTGCTTCTTCTTGTCGTTGCTACTTTTCTCGCTTCTTCTTCACACAGTATGAAAGCAGTGACGAGATGGCGCATGGCAGTGTCTTCCAGTGACTAGACGCATTAATTAGATTGTTGTCTTGCTTCGATTTGAAAATGTCTTTTGTATTTTCATGAATCATTATTTCTTTTTATGATGATGTTGCGCTGAGTGTCACCTCTTCCCATTCTTACTGAAGGTCCACCCACACTTTCTTCACCGTGCTCTTTCTTCACCGTGCTCTATATACATCCTAAATTTGAAGTATGCAATTCCCTCCTTAAGAATCCTTTTGGGGTACACAACGTCTTGGAAAAATCATCTTACACCGTCCTAGTACTTTTATTTTACTTGAGATCCTTTTGCTGTAAGTTATTTTTCTATTTTTCTTCTTTACTTTAGATTAGATTAGGAAATTTATCGCGGAGACCTTTGCATGAGATTAGTTGGAATATTTTATAGCAGAGCCTCGTTCGGGCAAATAGGTTTCCTGACGAGTGTCATCATTTGTTCACTCAAGCAACACTTTGTGCAAAATAGAATAAAGCAACTAGTATCATCAACACCACCAACACCACCATCACCACCATCACCGGAACCACTATTACCTCCACCAGTAACAAAAACAACAACAAATATAACAACATCCCTTCCAGATCCATCACAAAATGTTCACCTCTAGGCCTAACAAAAATCAAACAATTCGTTACTGAGCAGAGCATAAATCTCATATGAAAATCCAGAAACTTTATATGGGTGCTCTTCGTCTTGAAAAGTGAGGAAGGAGAGATATCAAATACTTTATAAGAATGCAGCGTAAATCACGGAGGTACTTAGCCAGTGGACCTTCGATACTTCCCGTGCCACCTTCTCCCCTAAAGGTCAAATATCATACTCGCAGTTCCCGCAATAAATAATTCAGTGAATAGATAAATAAAGATAAATGAAATAATAGATAAAAGATAGATGCAATATATTTAAAGTCAAATAGATGTAAGCTTCTTCCCTAAAGGTCAAGTATTAGTCTCGTAATGATCACAATAAAGAATAAAATTAAATGAAAAATAAAATCGGATAAAAATGAAAATGGAATAAATGAAAATACTCAAATAGATGCGTCTGCAAGTTGAGAGGATGTATGTGTGTGTGTGTGTGTGTGTGTGTGTGTGTGTGTGTGTGTGTGTGTGTGTGTTTACCTGCATGTAGTGAGTTGGTAAATGCGGCAACAGTCTTCAATTCATCCTTCTCCAACTCGCCGTCCTCTTACTCTTTTCCTCCCTCTCTTCTTTCACCTTCACCATCTGGTCTTCCTTCATTTTCATCTTTATCCTCACTCTCATCAACACCTCCTCCTCCTTTTCCTCCTCCTCTTCCTCCTCCTCCTCCTCCTCCTCGTTCCTTACGTTTTTCTCTCCTTCCTTGCTATTTATATAAAATATACAAGTAGACTGAAGTTTATTGTTGTTCTATTGTGGGGTTAAATTATTTTTTTAATGTCTCTCTCTCTCTCTCTCTCTCTCTCTCTCTCTTTCACACACACACACACACACACACACACAAAACACCATTTAGGTCAGAGAAGAAGAGGATGTGAACTTGTGTTGGTAAATTACTTGGTGTGGCTTTGTTCTTATTAGTGTGTGTGTGTGTGTGTGTGTGTGTGTGTGTTTCACTGTTTGATCTGCTGCAGTCTCTGATGAGACAGCCAGATGTTACCCTACGGAACGAGCTCAGAGCTCATTATTTCCGATCTTCGGATAGGCCTGAGACCAGGCACACACCACACACTGGGACAACAAGGTCACAACTCCTCGATTTACATCCCGTACCTACTCACTGCTAGGTGAACAGGGGCTACACGTGAAAGGAGACACACCCAAATATCTCCACCCGGCCGGGGAATCGAACGCTGGTCCTCTGGCTTGTGAAGCCAGCGCTCTAACCACTGAGCTACCCGGCTTGTGTGTGTGTGTGTGTGTGTGTGTGTGTGTGTGTGTGTATGGTATGTAATTCACCTCGGTCGTCTGCTGGTCACCCAGCCAGTCTTCCCCATTACGGAGCGAGCTCAGAGCTCATAGACCAATCTTCGGTTAGGACTGAGACCACAACACACTCCACACACCGGGAAAGCGAGGCCACAACCCGTCGAGTTACATCCCGTACCTATTTACTGCTAGGTGAACAGGGGCCACACATTAAGAGGCTTGCCCATTTGCCTCGCCGCGCCGGGACTCGAACCCGGCCCTCTCGATTGTGAGTCGAGCGTGCTAACCACTACACTACGCGGTGTGTGTGTGTGTGTGTGTGTGTGTGTGTGTGTGTACAATGGAGTTAGTGTGAAAGATAATTGCAGCTTCTTTGAATGATGAAAACTTCATGCAAAATGTTGTGTTGCGAGCCCACTTGAAGCAGTGCTACTCAAGAATCTCGTTATAACCGAACACTCACTCGTGCTAAGAATTCCTTCCATATTGAACAAACATCCGTGATAAAGAACCCTTATTACTGCACGCCCACTTCTTGGCATTCAGCATCCACTTCTGCTGAAGAATCAATATTACTGAACAAACATTCTTATTGAATAGTCACTTGCATTCACCAGCCTCCCCTACCGGACTCTCCTTCACTGAACCCTTCCGTCTCTTCTCCACACATCAGCGTGTACACTCAAGAGGTAAACTTGGAGGGCTTCTCAAGGCTGCATTTTTTCCCCTGAGAAGAGGGAAAAAAAGAGGAAGATAAGTGACATATTGGAGAACAAGACCGAAACTCCTTTCTCCCTTCCTCATTTATCCTTCTCCTTATTATCTCCCTCGTTATTCTTTCCCTTTTCCCCGAGTCCTGAGAGCTCGAGACCCTTCTCCTCTTTCTTCATTACGTCTTCTCACTCTCCCCTGGGGTCACACTTACTGCCCTCCTCTGCAGGCACCGTGTTTGTATGTGTGTGTGTGTGTGTGTGTGTGTGTGTGTTTTGTTGATGCATAAGTGCGCTTGTGCACGTGTTTGTTACTCATCCAAGTTCTTCTGCTTCGAGTCGGGACACAGGCCTTTCCCTACGGAAAGAGTTCAGGCACAGAGAGATCACAACCCCTCGGTTAAATCATGTACCTACTTGCTGAGAGGTGAACAGGGTTTAGAGATTAAGAGACTCGCCACCTGCCACGCCTCACTCGAAACTCAAACTCAG
The DNA here is from genome assembly GCF_017591435.1 of Portunus trituberculatus. Taxonomy (NCBI): domain Eukaryota; kingdom Metazoa; phylum Arthropoda; class Malacostraca; order Decapoda; family Portunidae; genus Portunus; species Portunus trituberculatus. The sequence continues at coordinate 5,096,357 of NC_059271.1, read as the reverse complement.
ATATGTTCGGTTGTGAGCCAAGTATACTAACCATTACATTAGTGATGTGTGTGTGTGTGTGTGTGTGTGTGTGTGTGTGTGTGTGTGTGTGTGTGTGTGTGTGTGTTATGTGTCGTTGGTAGAGTGAATAAGAAAGAGATGGAGGCAATGGGTTAGACTTTAGATTTTCCGCTGATCGAGCTTATGCGTCTGCTTTGGTGAACCATCTAGTGAATAATATTGATTTTTTTTGGTATATTCGAAACAAGAATGTATAAATATGCAGTCTGTCGTTGAAAACCTCTGCACAATCATCAGAGTGGTACGGAACGTAGAAAACGTCTGAAAGGGTGAATGTGTGGTGGTTGGCTTGCCTCACTTGTTCTCATCACGCTTTTCTTCGCGTCTGACTGATGACATCGCTATCATGTTCGTCGGTGCGTCTGTCTGCCCGTCGCTGCGTGTGATGGGTCGAGGCGCTGCCTTGTCGACGGGAGGCTGCGGCCAGATAGGTATCACTGGTGGGCTTATGGTATATTATTCCCAGTGTATCATTTGAAAGCCACAGGGAGTCTTTACAGGAATATAACAAACTCCAAGAAGTTCCCCATAGTCAGCGGGTGGCTCACCAGAAACAACAGTGTTGTTATTATGTTCAAGTGTGTGTGTGTGTGTGTGTGTGTGTGTGTGTGTGTGTGTGTGTGTGTGTGTGTGTGTGTGTGTGTGTGTGTGTGTGGCATATTTTAAAGAACTGCGTACGATAAGTTCTTGAATGTGACATATTACAATATTTTAGCATATGGCCTCGATTTATTTTAAAAGTTACACATTTTCGATTAAACCTCGTTCTGATTACGCGATCAAATTATAACCTCCATCAATCGAAGCCAGGCCTTGGATTTTGGCGCTCATTTTATTTGTAAGTGTATTGGTTTATCTTGCAACCTCCAAATATCTCATTGAAATTCATGAGTTTCTCGACCGTTAATCCTGAGCCGAGGCTCCATTACGCCCCTGCTGATGGGCTCGGTCCGCTGGGCGTCCCGATAACTCAGGTAGCGGTGATCGTCGGGCCAATCCAACCAGGGCGCCGCCCTTCCATACCCTGACTACCGCCGGCTGCTTCATGCTCGGCTTGTTGTTATGAGAGAAGTGTTGTTTCCCAATTTCAAATGTTATTTGTTGTAAAAAGATATTTAATTAACCAAGAGGGAATATATTTTTAGTTTATTTGGGTTCCATCAAATTCTTTAGTGTGCATCACAACGTTTGGTATGACAATATTCTTCTCTCCAGGAATCACAGGCTTTATTTCCATTTCAAATAGATTCGTCCTGCATCGTACTATTTCGTTCTTAAATCATGCATTCCATCACTATCAGGATTTCAACATTCTCATATGAAGAACACATTTCAAATACATGCGCGCATTATTCGGGCTGAATGAACGAGGCCTCGATAGCACGAACATTACCAACTTTACAAAACAAAGTCATCTTCTCCTTCGTGTACTCATACTTTCTCTCTCTCTCTCTCTCTCTCTCTCTCTCTCTCTCTCTCTCTCTCTCTCTCTCTCTCTCAATGCAAATACACTTGGTCTTATTTTAATGTACTCCTGGACCTGCATTTGAATATAACTCGCAATTTTGTGTTTGATATACACTGATATGCATATACTTTTTGTAAGAGCATTTACAGGGCATCAATTTGCAATGCAGGTACGCTTAGTTTGCATTGCCACCCCTTGGAATACACCGTGAGGGTTTGGGCGTGATATCGTGGACGAGATTAACGTTGGAATGCTCTTCAGTCTGCGAGCCTTGTACTTTCGGACTCGTGCATAAACAGAGTAGGCCAGGGAATGCAATGCTCTGGTGTATGAGACCCGGTAGAAATAATAATGATACACTATAATACCATCAAACGTACAATCTATAACCGGTATACTTCGAAACTCCAGCGGTGACAGATCTAATCATCTTCATCTAAAAACTGTATCATTTTCACAATAACAAGACCTCATACACTATTCTGTAAATCCTTAGAAATGTATCTCCTACCATTAGTAGACACCATTGCAGCCCAAACTGTGATGGCCGTGGTTGTCCTCCCATCCTTACCTTGTATATATTGAAATGGCTTCACTATTGGCCGAAGGTGGAACTCCATAACCCCGCAGACCTTACCCACACCTCGTGAACGGCAGGTAACTGTCTGGGAAGTAATACATGAGAGAGAGAGAGAGAGAGAGAGAGAGAGAGAGAGAGAGAGAGAGAGAGAGAGAGAGAGAGAGAGAGAGAGAGAGAGAGAGAGAGAGAGAGAGAGAGAGAGAGAGAGAGAGAGAGAGAGAGAGAGAGAGAGAGAGAGAGAGAGAGAGAGAGAGAGAGAGAGAGAGAGAGAGAATTTTCACCCTTGTGTAACTGGTGTAAAGAGGAAAAAAAATATAGTAAACACTTATGGTCGGTATCAGGTGCATTCTTTGATGTCCTGTGTTCAAGTCTTGCCTCATTTCGCTAGACTGGCGTTTACCACTCAATATATCAGTAGCAGTAAAGGAATTGAAAGGTACCTTGCAAGTAACTTTCAACTTCACATGAATGGTTATTTTCAAATGTGTATCTGTTCTGACCTGAAAGTCTCTATCTCTCTTCACTCTTTGTAGTAATACCATGGAGAGCGTCAACAGAGCTATCTGGAATCCTGAGGAAACATTTGACACACGATGCTATGCCTTTTCAGAATAAAGCGATTATATCATAGTGTCCCTCCCTAGACCGCTAACCTTACACCGAACCGACTTGAGCGCGTCGTGGATCATGAAGTGAAGCATACCATCCTGCAGATGTCTATGAGGGTCGATGACGACCGAAGGTATCATTAAACTAAGCGACGACTTATGCACAAAACGTTCTAATGTCTGATGTGTCTGATATTTCAGGTATCATTGATATAATCAGTATTTACACCAATCTTGACCACATATATCTATTTTCGAAAAGTCATCTCTCGTGGACCTCATTCATGAGTGGGAGGTTCTCCTGACAACACTTTGACTATTAAAGGCAGACTTATTATACATGCATTTCTTCTCTTCGTGACTTTTTTTTTTCCTTCTTGGTTGCCAGCCTCGCTAATGAGTTCCCTCCTGCAACAAGGAACAAACAGTCCCCTGTTACGTCTCTGATGCGGACCGACCCAACATTTCTTTTAGGGTCTTGGTTATGGAGGGAAGGAAAGGAGGCTGCCATGCGCGCCGCGGTCACACTCTGGGTAATTCACGTCACCGCCGACCGTCAAGCTCATAGTTTCGACGAGTTTCTGAACACCCATTTAGGCGCATGTCTCTCTGCCGTTATTGGCGGTAGCGATGTTAATCAATAGTAAAGGAACGTGTAGAGAGAGAGAGAGAGAGAGAGAGAGAGAGAGAGAGAGAGAGAGAAATATATATTAATAGCATGAGGTTTCAGTGATAAGACTATGAAGGAGAAAACCCACAGGCGCAGGTACTAATGAAATATTGATTGTTAGTCCGACAATCGCCAAGACCACCAGCATTGGTTCGCGCCACACACACACACACACACACACACACACACACACACACACACACACACACACGAGTTCGCGCCTCCCTGCCTCTCTTTCTTCTTCCTTTCTCGCCAAGCACCTCACCCCTCACTCCCCACCAGCGAACCCGCACTGCCTCTTCAATGATACTGGCGTCCCTTCGTGTAGCCCTAATTGGCACCTGACGAGGCTAGACTATTACTGAGGAGAGAGAACGTCTGGAGATGAAAATGCCTCGCTCATGGTCAGCGTAACGTGAAGGGAAATGCAAGGGAAAACAAGGTGCCGTCCACAGTGTTTGGTAAGCTGGT
>NC_059271.1:5085000-5087500 GCF_017591435.1 Portunus trituberculatus | reverse complement strand
TGGTGTGGATTTCAGTGTAACCCGAGACTAAATTCACCCTAATTTTTTTGCAGTTTTTATGTTTTCTTGTGTAGAACTGTTGTTAACCTGCTTTTTCTATATACTAAGCTTTCTTTTGTATCTCTTGTCCATAATATCTTTATCCTATGCCCAGTGATTTAAATATGGAACGTTTCCTTCCCTGTGACGCTTTTTACCAATCGTAGCGTGCGCGCCTGTGTGTGTGTGTGTGTGTGTGTGTGTGTGTGTGTGTGTGTGTGTTTTGATGATGGTGGTTTTTTTGTTTACTTCCACTGCTTTGTTCATTTCATTACTTGTGGCCATGTACAAAAAAGAATATTTATCCCAGGGCATCACCAGGTCATATACATTTCTCAAAAAAATGTATTGACTATTCTAATGCATCGGACTTGATAAATTTTCTAAAGCTATTTCACTCTCGAAGGACTACTTGAAGTGATTCGTGATGGCAAGGTAAAAAGTCAACACAAAAGCTGCGTATCTCTGGCCCGGCATGCCGGTCCGTCAAAACAGTCCAGTTAATCAAGCGGTGACTGCATGCAGCTGCGGCTCGCGGTGGGGGGAGCCTCGGTGGAATGAAGATTTTTTTTTTATTTCATTTTTTTGTGTGTGTGCAATTTTCGCTGAAGATTTAGAAACTCAACGCGCTTCTTTATCATCTCATGCATTTTTGTTTTACATTTACGGATTGATTAATTTTTACACGATTACATTTGTTGTATATTTCATTTACTGATCTTCGGTAATGCCCAAAACAGTTAATGTTCTCTTTCTTCCTCAGACCGAGCCTTTTGGTACTCACAGGCTAAGGGACACATCCAGGACATTCTGGCTGCTAGACGCGCCTCCAACGGCTATGCTAAGAACGTCATACTGTTCGTGGGTGATGGCATGGGCATCTCCACCGTCACCGCCGGCCGCATTCTGAAAGGACAGCGGGAGGGGCAGAGCGGCGAGGAATACCGCCTCTCCTTTGAAAAGTTCCCCTACGTGGCACTGGCAAAGGTAGGTGCACGCTCCTTCCTTGTCGTCTCAACATGGATATGTTCCTTTTCACCCTACAAGACGAATCTGTGACTCTGAAGCTGTGCGGAGGTCTAAGTGTTGCTTTGCATATTTCTTGTATTCTTATTACACACATAATACCAATTTTTCTTCCTCTCAGTGAAGAAAAATCACAACATACAGCATTTTCGTTTCTACAACAATTTTTCGAGATTTATTCAAGTTGCTTCAATTGGAGACTTGATATGCATTTTATTGTTTATATTTATCTGATATTTTTCGTTATTCTGTATTGAAACCAAGTTCCCAATTTGTGATTGACTTCAGAATGAAAACATCAACAGTATGGAACGTTATTGCAGTAATGAATGCTTTGTAAGCTGATTGGATTCATCCGGTGCTCTGCACCTTTCTCTCTTACTTCCCTTGGGCAGGTGAGGAGATGAATTACTAATGCAATTTTCTCGTTTATCATTTGCACACAAACAAATGAAATATTATTTCTCTCTTTAGTTAAAAGTTATTATTACTGATAATATACAAGTAGTTGGCGTCAATCGTGCTGCTCTCCTACCTTTACCATTTATTATCCCACTTATTTATATACGTATGTATTATGTAATTGTAACTCATCTAAAGGTGTCATAATGGTAATAGTTCTGCTGCTATATATTATCAATTTGTGTTCATTTGCATTTCTTTATGGACATCGTTTGTCTATTTATAACTAGTGGTGCCATCTGGAACTTACCCATGAAGTAACGTCAATTAATTCATATAATTATTGAAAAATCAAGTTTGGTTGTTTTTTACAAGACGATTTAACTGAAAATTAACACACGCAAGTTACACTTTCAGGAAATGTAAAAAGCTTTCGCTCGACCATCGGTGAGGCACGAGCGTCAGGCGTCACTCAAGTTAATCATATCAGAGGTGCAGTGCGCTGGGAATTCGTATTGCCCTTGTAGCTCAGTTTTCTCTCTCTCTCTCTCTCTCTCTCTCACACACACACACACACACACACACACACACACACACACACACACACACACACACACACACACACACACACACACACACACACACACACACACACACACACACACACACACACACACACACACACACACACACACACACACACACACACACACACACACACACACACACACACAAACACACACCAGGGACGAAGAGAAGCACGATTGCAATACCTTGCAATACATTCAATGCGAGCCTACCAGTAGACAGCAAAATACACATTGGATGACTTTTTTTCCATCAGACTGACGAGGGGTCGAGGGAACGTGACTCGGGGAGGTAGGCAGCTCTCAGTCGCGACAATGCAAGTTGTCTGTCGGCCAACAGCGAACACGAACAAGGAAATGCAAACAGGAACAGTGCGTCTCGTTTCGGAAAGTTAGCTTCATGTCTTTTCTCTTTGCTGTGCTTCACTCCATCGCGCTGCTCCTCG
>NC_059271.1:5077500-5080000 GCF_017591435.1 Portunus trituberculatus | reverse complement strand
TTGTTGTTTTTGTGGTAGTATTAGTAGTAGTAGTACTTAAAGATAGAAAGTCAAGATTTTTCTATTTTCTTTTGTTCACACATTGTTAAATGAATAAGTCCATGGATGTGGTAAATAAACAAATAGACAGACAGGCTGACAGACTTTTCTTACTCATTCATTGTTGATTTTGTTGTTGTGTGGATGGATGGATGGATGGAGAGATGGATGGATGGATGGATGGATGGATGGATGGAGAGATGGATGGATGGATGGATGGATGGAGAGATGGATTGATGGACGGATGGATGGATGGATGGATAAGCAAGCTGGTAGGAAAAGGATTGTGAATAGGTTAATAGAATTCAAATAAATAAATTGTTAGATTAATATTGCCTGAAGAGAGAGAGAGAGAGAGAGAGAGAGAGAGAGAGAGAGAGAGAGAGAGAGAGAGAGAGAGAGAGAGAGAAAGAGAGGGAGAATTCGTATTTCAAGAATTAAGTGCCTGGCGGAAAAGTATGTTGGTTTATTAAAGGAAATTGCTATAAACTTTTCACTTCAATATTGACTTTGGAATTAATAAATTTCAGGGACTAGCACGTTCTTCGCCTCCAGAGTTCCTTTTCTCTTGCCTGGAGAGTTGTTGCTATAACTAATATTAAATAAAAATATGCTTTTCATATTGATTTTGCTGACGTATTTCTAATTTCAGTTTAAACCGTATATGTATGAATCGTGTGTGTGTGTGTGTGTGTGTGTGTGTGTGTGTGTGTGTGTGTGTGTGTGTGTGTGTGTGTGTGTGTGTGTGTGTTTTTAGGAAGGGAAGCCTTTAGATGTATTCTTCATTATGGAATCAGCAGCAGGGAGCTTTGTGTAATGTTGCGTCACTTGGTGCTAAGCCGATCGATGTTTTCATGTCCTGTTAAACCTTTGTGTGTTGGTGTCTTTTTGAAAATTAATATGCAAAGGTACGTAGGGATTCTTGTACATTTGTCTGTATATATGCAAATTTTGACGCAGTAGTAGTAATAGTAGTAGAAGTAGTATCAGCAGCAGTAATTGTAATATCAGTAGCAGTAGTACAAAGGAATATAAAAAGTAAGTCCAGAGAGTAACAGACTCTGATGTTCTTACTAGGATGTTTGGCTAACTATTGTTATTAACATTAGTGGGACACGCAGGATAGCAGAAGAGAAGGACACCTCTCCCCTTCCTTTCAGGAGAAACTGGCCGTAACATGAAATATTGTATCACGTTTAAAGAAAAACAAAATGAAATTTGAGAGAAAATTGAGAGTGACGAGATCTACTTTTACTACAAACAATCTGCTTACAATCCTAATATTAGTGTCATCTGATGAGGTAATTCCTCAAATCAAAAATTTTAATTCACTTGGGTACTTTTGACTAGATATCTGTAGTGGTGGGTGAGTTGCTCCGCAAGGACACAATTGCTTTGGCCATTACTGTGACGAATTAACAGTAAGTCTCCGAGGAACAAGACGTCAAGGTCCCTTTAATTTGATTCATTATCTTGTTAGATAATCGTTGTTTCCCTTTCTTAGCGAAATATATCCACCTATCAGATGACAGATAGTATCCAGAGTGAACATGTTCGTTATTCTCAATGACAAACGGGGATTAGTTTCTAGATACTTGTCAAGACAGGTGTTATATGAATCAACAACATACGAGTTAACGACGCTTGTTCAAAGACAATTAAAGATATATTTTACACTATTGAAAAGAAAGGTCGGTTTTATTTGTTGAAAACACTTATCTCTTATTTAGAAGCCATTATTTCTTTTATCTGTGCGAGCTTTTCTATGCTGTAGTCTTTTGTGTTGCGTTCAAAACAGCGGCTGTTAAAATGAAACTTTACAGCAAACAAGGAAACATGTCTTCTACTGACCATAGCTATACATTACATTTTCTTTCTATACAAAGAGGAACACACACACACACACACACACACACACACACACACACACACACACACACACACACACACACACACACACACACACACACACACACACACACACACACACACACACACACACACACACACACACACACACACACACACACACACACACACACACACACACACACACACACACACACACACTTTGTTGCTCCGAGTTACAAATTATAAGTTAGATGAACAGATATATACCAGATCTCCTTAATTTCTTGTAACGTCCCAACACTTGGCTAAAAAGTGTAATTAAGCTTTGTAACTCAATTAAGATACATTAAGAAGGTATAAAAAAGAATGATGTATCATCCTACAAAGATGCAGCATTGCGACAACGAGCACACACAAGGAAAAGGAAAAATATTAATAAAATAAATTTTAAAAAGTAATGTGAATTACATGAAAACAACAAAACACAGACAGAGGGATAGACAATATGACCAAATTGATCCCTCTGTGTTTTGTTCATTTCTTGTTATTCTTCTTACCAGTTTTGCAACGTTTGGTTTTTTTTAGTGTCGGCAAGTTTATGCATTGCTGT
>NC_059271.1:5037500-5072500 GCF_017591435.1 Portunus trituberculatus | reverse complement strand
TTGCCGTCGCTTTTATCTTCGTTATCTCGTTTCTTTTCCCCGTACTCTGGTTTTTCTCACAGTGAATAAAGGTTCAGAGCACAATATTACGGTGTTTAGCCCCACCCGAAGTAGAGCTCGAAGACAGTGATGACTAGGTTTTTGCCTTCAATGTTGGCATTAGTAAGGCTGGTCGTGTTAAAGGCCCTTCTAAAGAATATTACATCGTCCTCCATCGTGCTTTTTGTACTACCATGTTTTCAGAAATTTCTCCCCATTCTTACGGATACTTCAGGTGTATCAGTTAGCACGTGGCTGTGTTTGTGTAAAGAAGATATAGTGTGTTGGAGGTGTTAGTTAAGCTCGTATATATGTAAAGAGGAAACTTGTGTAGCTACTTTGTCACACACACACACACACACACACACACACACACACACACACACACACACACACACACACACACACACACACACACACACACACACACACACACACACACACACACACACCCCTAAGAGCGGCACGCACGGACCGATACTGCCCTACCCACCATGGTGCGAGCCATCAACAATATAATTAGCATAATCACACTAGTTTCCCTAAGCCTATTGTTAAGCCTTCCGCCAACCGACCTATATTTTCAGTCTGCACTGCAATATAGGCAAACCATTATTATTATTATTATTATTATTATTATTATTATTATTATTATTATTATTATCATTATCATTATTATTATCATTATTATTGCACACACATACGATAAACGCTGCTAAGTAGATTGATGTGTATTTCCTTCCATCTATCTATCATCAATGGTTACCCCTGAACACTCCATCAAGCTCACTGAAGTCTCACTATTTTCTGCCTCGTTTTGTTATGAAGCAAGTTGAGGAGCGGGCAACTAAGGAGAGAGAGAGAGACCCTTGCCTTCAACACGTCCTTCAGGGTGGATGTGTTTGGGTTCTTCGTCCTGGCGGTGTGGCAAGAAAGAACCAATCAGTAAGAGAAGAAAAAATCTAAGTGAAAATCGTATCCGGTCGTTTGTTGCTGATTGGAAAGGACTACAGGGTAAAAACTGTGCTCCGTTGTAGGTCATATTGGAAGCATGCAGTATACAAATATATGTAAAATTAAGCCCACACGCACCAATATCCTCTCTCTCTCTCTCTCTCTCTCTCTCTCTCTCTCTCTCTCTCTCTCTCTCTCTCTCTCTCACACACACACACACACACACACACACACACACACACACACACACACACACACACACACACACACACACACACACACACACACACACACACACACACACATTGCAAGGAAGGCAACCTAAGGATTTACTTACCATCATATGTGTGATTCTTTCCCACAATTCCTCTTCCCCTTGCGTGTGATACTCGTATATTGCCTATATTCAAACTGCATGACAACCTTAAGACATTCTCCTCCTCCTCCTCCTCCTCCTCCTCCTCCTCTCCTCCTTCTCTTCTCCATTCTCCTTCACTCACTTCCAGCCCCACCCTCTTCCCAGATCCTCTATTCCTTTACCGCCACCTTCACAGATAACTTCATTCCAACTTAATTCTCGCCTCATTCCCATTAAACCCGTTCTGTTGCCTCAGTGCTCCTTCACCCATCCTGGCCAGACCACCCATCGCCTCCCGCTTCCCTCACGCTCCGCACCCTCCCGCCATTCCCTCGCTACTCCTGCTCAGTTTACTGCTGCGTGTGCCTTACTCGGCGGCATGGAGTCACTTCACAAACGAACCAGACTAACTGTTGCTACTTTATGATGCTTGGAGAACCTCCCTCTCCTCATCAATTCTTCAGTACCTCTCCCCACCCTGCCCTGCTCTCTCTCTCTCTCTCTCTCTCTCTCTCTCTCTCTCTCTCTCTCTCTCTCTCTCTCTCTCCTCTCTCTCTCTCTCTCTCCTTCCTCTCTCTCTCTGTCACTCTGTCCTTAGCATTGTTTTCCTCGTAAATTTCCCCTTTTTCAACTCTCCTTTTCAAGCTCTCTCTCTCTCTCTCTCTCTCTCTCTCTCTCTCTCTCTCTCTCTCTCTCTCTCTCTCTCATGTGTGTGTTTGTGTGTTTGTCTGATTGTTTGTCTGTTTACTGTCTGTTTGTCTATTTGTTTGTCTGCTCTCTCTCTCTCTCTCTCTCTCTCTCTCTCTCTCTCTCTCTCTCTCTCTCTCTCTCTCTCTCTCTCTCTCTCTCTCTCTCTCTCTCTCTCTCTCTCTCTCTCTCGTGTGTGTGTGTGTGTGTGTGTGTGTGTGTGTGTGTGTGTGTCTCTCTCTCTCTCTCTCTCTCTCTCTCTCTCTCTCTCTCTCTCTCTCTCTCTCTCTCTCTCTCTCTCTCTCTCTCTCTCTCTCTCTGTGTGTGTGTGTGTGTGTGTGTGTGTGTGTATCTCTCTCTCTCTCTCTCTCTCTCTCTCTCTCTCTCTCTCTCTCTCTCTCTCTCTCTCTCTCTCTCTCTCTCTCTCTCTCTCTCTCTCTCTCTCTCTCTCTCTCTCTCTCTCTCTCTCTCTCTCTCTCTCTCTCTCACACACACACACACACACACACACACACACACACACACACACACACACACACACACACACACACACACACACACACCAATCTACCTGCGTATCTATATAAACATTTTCTCAATTTCTTTCTGGGTAATCTTCTTATATGATTACGACAAAAAGGCAAGGAAAGAATATAAGGACGCCCATCACTCAGACTTTGTTATGAATATTGAATGGATGTTTCCTTAGCAAGAACACAGGCTTTGTTCACTGTTCTCTCCAGTCATTGTCACACAGGCTAGTGATCTTGTTTAGGTGTTTGTGTCATTGTGTTGAAGGCAATATTAGGAAATGCGTGGGTCAAAATATATATTTTTTAGTCAAAGTTACAGCGGTATCAATTATTGCATTCTGTTGATCACACAATATTTCGTTGATGTTTGGCGCTTCGTCTTAAGGAATAAATGCTCAGTAAATTCTATGTGTTAGTACTACATGTCATTTCTCGAATTGGTTAGAGTGGATGATATGTGGTAAATTCTCTCTCTCTCTCTCTCTCTCTCTCTCTCGGTAATACAGAGACAGCTGCTCTCCTGTACGTAGGAGAAGCGTGACTCTCGTTGTACTGAAACTCTGCCTTTGTCACACACGGTAGCAAGACCTTCTTTCACTCCTCCGACCTGCGCCGCCCACTACCACCATTCCGCCATGTGGTTCACGCTTCCACTCTGCCCTTCCTCATTGTTTACTTGGTATAATGCCCCACCCTGGCACTTTCCCAAACGTGTCAGGCTTCCCGTCACCAGAGCAGCCTTTTGTACACCCTTGAAGTATTGCTTATCATACAGTATATCTTCCAGTGCTGTGAACTTAAAAGAAAATTTGTTATGAAAAGATTTAGTGAAAGCGAGAAAGTTGTGTTGCAACGACAGAAGGAAATAAAACGGGGAAGGTGAATGAAGAGCAAATATGTCAAAGACCCAGATAAGCTTGAAAGTTGTTGGAGTTTTGGAGTTGACTGAGGCTGAAAAATTGAGAACGCTCCGGAAGAACCAACTTCACGTGACTCCTGAGCTTTGAGACTCGCCAGACGGGGAAGCGGGTTTCTCAGGGTTTCTCAAGGGCAATGGGGAGCGACACCAACTCCTACGCCGTACCTGAAGAAGACATTTGTCAAGCCGCGTCTTCTTCACCTGACGGATTACAGAACGTCTCCTCTTCTTCTTCGTTCTCCTTTTTCTCTTTCTCCTCCTCCTCCTCCTCCTCCTCCTCCTCCTCCTCCTCCTCCTCCTCCTCCTCCTCCTCCTCCTCCTCCTCCTCCTCCTCCTCCTCCTCCTTCCCGCACTACTACTACTACTTGTACTCTTCCTCCTTTGTAGTGTCATAAACGTGACGTGAGGATTTTCTTGTTGTTGGAAGCGCTATTTCTTTAGACGCCATCATATGCCACCAACAATTTACGTATAGAAGATTATTTCTTTTGTATTTATTTTTATCTTCCTGTTCGTTTTTAATTTCCGTTATTTCCTTTGTTTTACATATATATACACACACACACACACACACACACACACACACACACACACACACACACACACACACACACACACACACACACACACACACACACACACACACACACACACACACCGCGTAGTGTAGTGGTTAGCACGCTCAACTCATAATCGAGAAGGCTCGGGTTCGAGTCCCGGGAAACGGCGAGGAAAATGGGCAAGCCTCTTAATGTGTGGCCCCTGTTCACCTAGCAGTAAATAGGTACGGGATGTAACTCGAGGGGTTGTAGCCTTGCTTTCCCAGTGTGTGGAGTGTGTTGTGGTCTCAGTCCTACCCGAAGATCGGTCACTACGAGCTCTGAGCTCTTTCCGTAGGGGAAAGGTTGGCTGGGTGACCAGCAGACGACCGTGGTGAATAACACACACACACACACACACACACACACACACACACACACACACACACACACACACACACACACACACACACACATATATATATATATATATATATATATATATATATATATATATATATATATATATATATATATATATATATATATATATATATATATATATATATATATATATATATATATATATATATATATATATATATATATATATATATATATATATATATATATATATATATATATATATATATATATATATATATATATATATATATATATATATATATATATATATATATATATATATATATATATATATATATATATATATATATATATATAGTAAGATATCACACTGCAACAAGTATCTGAGCAAAGAAAGAGGAGAATGAGAAGGAAGAAAAGAAAAGGTGATGAAAAACTAACAGGAAACAGCGGAGAAGGAAAAGGGAGATATAAGTAAGAAGCAGGAGAAAGAGCAGTAGCAGGGGCAGGAGGAGGAAGAGGAGCAGAAGGAGGATGAGGATGAGGATGAGGAGTAGGAGGAGGAGGAAGAGGAAGATAAGGAACATGGTTGGATATAGTCTTGCCTAATTAATGCAAGCAGGATCCCTGCTTTCCTGGCAACTCCTTCGACAAGCCGGCGAGCGCATCTTGCATAACCTCCCGTCTCGTTACTTGAGCCGAAGAATCCTAGCAGGGAGCGGCACGAAGGTTTTCACCGTGCAATTTACCCGTAACGAACCTTAACATGATATCGAGACGGAAGGCAATTTTGTGAGTTTGGTAATTGGAGCTCAATATGCATCCTCGCCCGCCGCTCGTTCCACATTGCTTCAATTCAAACAACAACGCCATTTCATTAAACGTAGCATCACTCGTCTTCAGTTTTTTGCTGCTCAGGATCTAACACTTGCGCTCGAGAACATGACTGCTCCGCCATGTCCTACCCCACCTCTTAGCTTTGACTCCCTTCAGGTTTGACCTTACCGTATGTTCTCAAGACTACACAGCCTTAGGCTCCTCCTTCCCCCCCTAACATGTTAACCGTTTTCTTTCTGTCCCTAGGATACGGTCCGTCAATGTACCAGTTTATCGCGTCTTTCTCCTGTCATTTCCGCGAGGGATGTAGTGTTCTTTGATGGATCCTGACCGTTAATTAGCCTGATTGATAGAGAGGCGGCGTGATGGATGGCATGTGATTAGCGGCAAGCGTTGACAGCAAAAGAATATGATTGAAATCTTTGTTATTCTTTTCTCCCATAATCGTGTGAGATACATTTTGGAATTCATGTAGTTTGATGTTGACAATTCCTGTTGTACTCGTCTCCTACAATCTTGTGAAACAAACTCTTTTTCTTCTGATATTTTCTTGTGTCTGCTTTACTCGCATGAAATTCTTCCAGCAGGTAATGTCCTACTTCATGTACTGAATGAATCTTTACATTATATTTGATTTATTTTTTCTATTATTAAATTAATTAATTACTTATTTATTTATTTATCATTCGTCCATTTTTTTCTGTAGGTCTGGATTTGTTGGGAACGAATCTGGGCTAGCTCCATTCCCAGACTTTCAGGTATAATCGAAGCAGTGGGCGCGCCTCGGGGGGCCTGGGAGGGACGAGCTGCCACAAAGAGCACTGCGGGTGAATGATGTTCTCCACTGATGGAGAAAAACGATTACTAGGATCAGCTTTAACGAGAGTATTAGTTTAAAGATGAGGTTGATTGGTTTTCGAATTTGGAAAGCTGGGGAGGAGGCAGTATAGACTGGGCTTCATTTGTCTTACGTGAACTCCATCCAGGTTCAACGAAAAGGAATTCATGTAGCAGTTGCGATATTTTTTTTTTTTTTTTTTTTAGAAACATGGCATTCACTTATGATGCATCCCATTATTCATTGTATCCTTAAGCGTTAATACAGCCTCACATGAATCAGATATTCAACCAACAGTTACATTAAAATCTGCACAGGAAGGCAACTCTCCAACTCCGCACGTTTTTTTTTTCGCTTTACTTTCATTTATGTCATAAGCGTCACTGTACGAGCCTCTGTGATGTCCTGTGGATCACAGTCGCGACAACAGTCAAGTCTTTTTAACCTTACTTTTTCTTTAATTTGCTTTCTCCTGCCTCATCAATCTTCTCAAGAAAATTCGACAAAAAATTTCAATTACACAGATACATTCCTGTTGTGAATTAATAACAGAAAATTCGTTATATCCCTCATGGCCTAAAGTTTGCTAAAAAATTCCTGCCTTTTCTATACTTATTATTTTCACCAAATATATACACTTACCAGCATATGGACAGGAGTGGCCTCCTCATCCGTAATCTCCCAGCGAGTCATTCATGCAGAATATTATTGAAGAGACGACAATTCTTTTTTTCGTTTGTCCACGAGACATGTTGCTATTGGTCATCAGAAAAGCCACATGCACATGGCTTGTTTGTATGAAAGCGTCACGACATCACTTCGTGATATTATTTAGCCTCAGGTCTTTGGTGTGTGTGTGTGTGTGTGTGTGTGTGTGTGTGTGTGTGTGTGTGTGTGTGTGTGTGTGTGTGTGTGTGTGTGTGTTTTCCATTGAAATCCCATTTTAAGATCATAATATATTTTACTTGGTTAGTGAAATGTGCTTCTACGTGACCACTATTGTGAAGTTCCATGCTCTATGCACGTTCCAGCCAAACCAGTTTCGTTACCGCGTGTCTCTTTTTCGCCGACTTTCAGAGAGGCCAGTTGTAAACTCGCAACAGATTGTAACTCTTCCCTGCCACTGCTGGAGGGAAACAATGTGCTGATGAGTTGTTGTCGGACTATAAGGAAAAAAGTATTTTGGAATAGGTTGTTGAGGAGGATTATATCCGTAAGAGTTGAAAGTGAAGCGTAATTACATTCCTTTCACGTCCTCCGCAGGTAACAAAAATATTCTTCGTTGAGTGAAAGTGTAACGATGCCATAAACCATGTAATAATGCAGAATTCCGTACATTTAACACACCCGAGCAGTTTAGACCCAAACCAGGCCAGAGCTTTTGATCCTTTTAGGCGGTGGGAATACGGGGCACCAGTCACTGGGATCATTAAGAGATTCGATATTGTCATTGATGGCGGATAAAATGAGCGTAGAAAAGCTCTCTCTCCCGAGAAGCGCCTTAACAACAGTGATCCGTAACGAAACAACATTTAGATAGAAATGCCGAGGCTTGTGAACATTAACACTGTATACTTCATTATGTTCTGCAAACACGGTAACAGACACATTCGCTGCAGTGATTGAAATAAACTGGAAAGCGGAGAGATAATTGGGAGAGTTTCAATAAAAATTTGATCCTGTGATGGATTGGTGATGGCTGCCAATTATAACAGCCAAGATTCAGCTAAATATGTTTGATGAGGCACCGCTTAACCTGGAGAAGATATGGTAAAATGTATATTAAGATTATTTAATGCAGTTCATGACTTGGTAGACCTGTGAAGGTAGTTACAGCCTTCAATATAAGTGTTTTTTATGATTAAATCTAAGAAATATATGAGGTAGATATGATAAAACAATATCATCCTTGCAAGAATGCTTCAACTTGGCCTGCCAGCGTCTTGTTGCGAAATAGTGCACAGGAAACCATTCTTGTGGGTCAACTGCACTAAATGATACCGATCAACGTTCACCACTCGTTATGGTCTTGTTATAGAATGCTTATTATAGAATAATTATTTAATAATTTTGCATTTCTAAAGTTTTATAGATGTTTATGTTTTCTATATATGTTCATATGATATTAATGTTAAGTGCGCTGTAAAGTATCGAAGAAAATTGCTGACTGACAAGGTTTTCCTGTGCTCAAGGACATAAGAATACGAATATTTACCAAGATAACAAAGGAAACTCTTCAGCCTCTTAAGACTACAAAGTAACGTTTTCATGTCAGTGGGGAGTGACAGAGTAGCTCGCAGAAAATTTTAAGTTTCCCAACAAAAATATTTGGTAATTTTTAGACAGCCTTTGAGAAACAGTGTATTCTTGCGCTTTTTCCAAACAAAGCCATTTTCTAAGGAAGAAACAACATGATAAAGAGGGAATAGACAGTTATACTCATACTGTTAACCGTTCATTTAGTTCTCCACTCTACTCCTGTCTTCTCCCTGTCAATATCAATGGTATTTAGAGACATCATGGTATTACAGAGCATTTCACCAGATAGATGTCTCTGCCGTCGCGTATGAATCGTTATGTTGTCGTGTGCTAATAAACCAGTATGTTGATTGGAAAAGATTATTGATTACGTTGTGTATTTCCATACATTCGGTTACAGACGGCATAGCGTTGTAACACATACGTCATGGTGGCGGGTGGCGAAGGTGGAGCTCTGCCATGGTATAACTTTCAAAAGTTAAACTCTAGTCTCTGACGGGCTCATCTGAGAATCGTGTCTGAACTGTAAAATTCGGTTATGTTCTGCGAGATGATGTTATGCCCACCATATTTACAGCAGCAGACGTCAAAATTCATGCTTCTCACACTGCCTTGGAGCACACCCACTCACCGACCTCGCTGCCGCATTCTGCAGACGAAGCACAAGAAACGACAACGCCCTTACGTGTACAGGATTATTTCTCCTCCGCCATGATACCAGGCCGACATTGAGTCAGAGCTGTATTTGACATCTCTTGATTGGGAGCCAAACATTTACACACATTTGATTTTCTTAAGAATGAATGGTCCCTTTTAATGATACAAAAGATGATGTTAAGTATTATCATCAGTAGCTACTAATGTTGTCTTGCTATCTTAAGACTAAGCATTGGAAAGAATTGTTTTAGAAGCAAATATTTCAGTTAATTAAGTGCTACCAACACGACTGTGCACATTTTCATGACAATACATTACGCTGGCGTAGGTATGACCACAGTGTGAATAATGTTTTGTGGCACAACGATTCACAGGAGTATATTGAGAGTAGAGTCCGAATCCAAACTTACATCCATGAGGCATGCTCTTGGTCCCCAATCAGCGATGCGCCTACACTAGTCTTTATCAATGAGCCAACGAGAAAAGGTTATGGTGTGCCGTTGTGCAATGAATTCTAAAGCCTTTCTTCTGATCATTCTTGCTTAACTATACACACTCTCTTATCAAGAATTCGACAAAGAACAGTTTCCATAAGTAAAAGCTACAACAATGTTTCGATGGCCATTAGTCGGAAGCCAAAGTTCAGGTCAGATTAGATGGCCAAACATCTACTGCATTTTCTGTGATTACGTAATGAAAGACTTCCAATAAAAAGAATCCAATGAAAAAAAAACTAACTACTGCTCCAAAGATAAAACAAGAGTCAAAGTAATTAAAAGATAGCTCATTCAGTGGTGTAGTTATCAATATACTCTTCTCTCAAAGAAAATGCAAAAATAAGATGTAAATTAACATATAAAAGTATATTATTCCCAGAGCTTAAGCACTGGAAAGATAAAAAAGAGAATAAAAAAAGTATCACATGTATTGTTAAGGTCAAAAGAATTCTACAATTTTGTAAGCGATCCATAAATGTATCATTAAAAAGTGGAACACCAATACCATGACAGAGTGGGAGGAAAAAATAAATCACTAAAGGAAAAGACGCTGATCAAACGAGTTGCTTTTCACTCTATTTACTGTAACAACTGGTGCTGGACTGTAGCTCCTATCACATCGCACACACACATACAAACACACACACACTCACACACACACACACACACACACACACACACACACACACACACACACACACACACACACACACACACACACTTTTCTATATAGGAGGGAACTGGCCAAGGGCAACAAATATTGTAATGAAAAAATAAAAGTAAAAACGGTCGGGTGCCCCTGTCTCAGTACAGAATCAGAAATGTTAGTAAAAAAAGAAGAAGAGTATCTGGAAACATCCTTCTTGGAAGAGTTCATGTCATGGAAATACTAAAGAAGGAAAGGAGTTCGAAAAATTACCAGAGAAATGGATGGATGAATGATGGAGAATACTGGTTAACTTTTGCATAAGATAATTGGCTAGAATAGAAATGAGAGAGAGAGAGAAAAAAAAAAGTAGTACTGTGCAGCAAGGCCGCTGGAGGATGGGAGGTATACATTTAACAAGGTCAGAAGATGTAGTTGGCATGAAAATTGTAGTAGAAGATAGCAATAAATACAACACTGAGGAGAAACTAAAGGTTGAAGTCAGTCAGTCAGTCAGTCAGAGGAGAGGAGTTTAAAAACCGAAAAGCTTATGATTCCACCTTGTCATAGATGAAAATGTTAATAGAATTCACACCCTCCATTTATACATGTAAAATTTGACTCATACATGGATAGATAAGGTCTATGTACAGACATAGCTGCTGGTGGTGTAAGAAAAAAGTGGCAGAGACAACTCAACACCAAACCTTAGACAAACTGTTTTTAGCTATAAATAAGATGTGAAGTAATTAGATCGTCTGTTCAGCAGTAATAGAACAGTTACAAAGAAAACCTAAAATGAAGTTGTAGAGAGAAGAATGCATACAGTAGGAAACTGATTTAGAAAGCAAAGCTTTTGACATGTTGTCTAAGGCAACAACAAATGTTTCACCAAAATCTTTAAAAGAGCATGATTAAGATTCGGTAAAGAAAGCCAGAAGATCACCAGTAGAGCATATATATATATATATATATATATATATATATATATATATATATATATATATATATATATATATATATATATATATATATATATATATATATATATATATATATATATATATATATAACACACACACACACACACACACACACACACACACACACACACACACACACACACACACACACACACACACACACACACACACACACATACGTAGTGTAGTGGTTAGCACGCTCGACTCACAATCGGGAGGGACGGGTTCGAGTCACGGAAGCGGCGAGGTAAATGGGCAAGCCTCTTAATGTGTGGCCCCTGTTCACCTATCAGTAAATAGGTACGAGATGTAACTCGAGGGGTTGTGGCCTCGCTTTCCCGGTGTGTGTTTTGTGTGATGTGGTCTCAGTCCTACCCGAAGATCGGTCTATAAACTCTGAGCTCGCTCCGTAATGGGGAAGACTGGCTGGGTGACCAGCAGGCGACCGAGGTGAATTACATGTGTAAGTTCGAATCCTACCACATATCGTCTTGAAACTTTGTCATTTCTCGAGTGATTTAAAGTTACGTACATATCACCATGATACCCAGGCTCTAAGTGGTTTCACCAAAGATGCGCTTGGGCGGTGATATGGGCCCTAGTATGGGTACCACTATAAATAAAATTGCCTAAGCCACTAATGGGTGGAAGTTGAACAGTGCTTCCCATACTCTTCAAGTATACCTACTAGCGCTATAGGCCATGACATATAAACACACACACACACACACACACACACACACACACACACACACACACACACACACACACACACACACCGGTAGCTCAGTGGTTAGAGCGCTGGCTTCACAAGCCAGAGGACCGGGGTTCGATTCCCCTGTTCACCTAGCAGTGAGTAGGTACGGGATGTAAATCGAGGAGTTGTGACCGTAGAGTAACCGTAGGGTAACGTCTGGCTGTCTCCTCAGAGACTGCAGCAGATCAAACAGTGAAACACACACACACACACACAGCACACACACACACACACACTTACCTAATTATTCATTTCCACTAACATTGACAGCAGCAGGCCATTATATGAATAAATCTTAATGAATGCATTCATTTAACAGAATGTGTTGACTGATTCATTAGGTACATTAGACATGGCTGCCAATTTATTATTGAACAAAACATTAGCAGGAATGGGGCAGCAGGAACTAGTCGCCCATAGACCACATGGAATATTTGGTGCAAGTGATGAAAGCATTCTTTTATGCGTGGCTGTAAGAGTTGAGCAACCATTCACGAACACACATAATTCCCTACGCAGAACGGATCTTCTTACATCCTCCCAATTTTATCCATAAAGGAATCCGTGATGTGTTTGAAACGGCGCAGCAAATTCAATCAACTGCACTCGGCGGCGACCTGTTGCAGCGGATCCACTTTTCGATTCACTGGCAAATATTTACTTCTGAACAAGTTCCAAATTGATCTCGTTCGAATCCATCATTCCTTGTATGTTTACTATTTCAGCACCAGCTTTCTGTAACTTATTCAGAATTTGTCGTGGATTTCTGTTCTTCAAAGAGATGTAAATTTTATTTTTATCGGAACATGTGAGTATGAAAGATCTCTTCAGCCTACCGATTAATACGATCATCCTTTCCTGAGCACTGTTGAGCTCCACATCCCATATACCTGGTAACGGGAGTAATGGAATCATCATTATGTCGGTCACCGACTCACTTTGACCTACACCCTGTCAACCATTCATCCTTGTGCTGAAATACGGTTTTGAAAGCAGTGGGTTGCCGCTCGATTTTTACAGTGATGTATATAAACGATATTATTCGTATATAATATAATATTGAACAACTTAATAAGTGTATCATTATCTTTCTTGTTCTGCCACATGTGTAGCTACTCCCAATCATGAAACTTACCTGGCCTCCGCCACACATGCCCTCTTGCACCGCGCTTCACAAAACAAATACTTGGTCCGTTTCTATAATCGTTTTCGGTTGTAGTTATGTAAATGGGAAGGAGTCAGAAAACCTACCTATCTCAGGCCAGACGACATGACAAAACCAGACACTTTGATAACTTTTACAACTTTCTTTTTCGATGCTAACTTTTTACGACATTCACGATGTTACATCTAATATTTTTATAATTTTCGTAGCACAAACAACATATTTTCCGCGAATCTCGCCTTCCTTACCCCACCGAGACTATTGTGTATAAAGTTTCTTTGTTGCTGTGTTGCTTCATAAGTGAAGCAGATCTCCGATTTACTCCTGGAGACATGCTACGAGTAATAGTGCAGGAAATCTTTAAAATGATCTCCAGCAGTAATCAAAATATGTTTGGTTGACTAGATTGTTAATTATAATAATAATGATAATAATGATAATGCAAATGATAATATTCATAATAATAACAATAATGATAATAATGATAACTACTACTACTATTACTACTACTACAAATAATAATAATTATTATAATAATAATAATAACAATAATAATATTATTAATAATGTTAATAATAATAATGATAGTGATAATAATAATAATAATAATAATGATAATAATAATAATAATAATAATAATAATAATGATAATAATAATAATAATAATAATAATAATAATAATAATAATTATAATAATAGAAAAGCAAATAATAATATTATTATTTTTGTTATTATTAGTTATTGTTATTAATGTTGTTATTATTATTTTTTCATTATCATTACTATTATTATTATTATTATTATTATTATTATTATTACTATTATTATTATTATCATTATTATCATTAACGTCAATATTATCATCATCATCAACAGTAACAACAACAACAACGACCACAAACGCAATAACAACAACAACAGCAACAATAACAACAACAACAAACGCAATAACAACAGCAACAACAACAACAATAATAATGATAATAATAATAATAATAATAATAATAATAATAATGATAATGATAATAATAATAATAAAATAGTAATAATAATAATGATAAGAATAATGAAAGTAAGAAAGTGAAATATATTAGTTTTTCACACAGTAGTAATCATCAGTTGAGAAAATGATATACTAAAGTTAACCAAATATTTTTCCCCAAATAAAAATATTCGCCGCGACAGCTATTATACTTAACAGCATTAAAACTTCGTCCCTTTCCCTGAGAGCTCAATCGTAATGTAATTGGAAACTTCTTACCGTGAACCACTTTTTATCTCCAACTGTGGAAACCTAATGCTTCTTTACCAAGTCTAGAAAGGAAGATTTTTTTCTATTCATGAAGAAAATAACGTCATAGTGTTTTGAAAAGTGATACGAAACGTTGATAATAACTTTCTTTTTCTACTGATTCAAGCCTTTTTTTTTTTTCTCGCTCCTGTTTAAACATCAAGAATTTTACCTGAATGTTCATTCGTAATCATGCGGCTTAATGTTGTCGATTTGCGTTGTGTGCCGCAGTTAATTTGCTTCAGCGCGCTAACCATAATGCCGCTGAACAGACCACCTAAAGTAACGCAAAATTACTAAAAAGCCGAAAGCAAACAATGAATAAAAGAATGTGCATAATGCGGGAAGGGTCGCGCGGGGCCTGTGGGCTGAGATCGACCGCTCCGCCTTCCTACCAGTGACAAGCCTCCCCTGCAGTATTCCCCCTGTCCCCGACACCCCC
Organism: Portunus trituberculatus; assembly: GCF_017591435.1. NCBI lineage: Eukaryota > Metazoa > Arthropoda > Malacostraca > Decapoda > Portunidae > Portunus > Portunus trituberculatus. Next base: position 5,057,712 of record NC_059271.1, on the reverse strand, counting down.
CACGCAATCCCCGGCAGGTCATGGAGACGCCGTCGTGAAGACCAGATTAGTCTTCCGTTTCTTCCCTGTGTGTGTGTGTGTGTGTGTGTGTGTGTGTGTGTGTGTGTGTGTGTGTGTGTGTGTGTGTGTGTTTGTGTTCGCGCCCACGCCCGTAGGAGGGGCACCGGTCAAGGGCAACAAAACAATCTAAAAAAAAAAAAAAAAGACCCACTGAGTTGCCAGTCCTAAAGAAAAGTCAGGAGATTCATCGAAACTTTAAGGATAAGTGTCTCGAAATCTCCATCATGAAAGAATTCAAGTCATAACTGGAAACAGAAGCAGGCTGGGAGTTACAAAATTTACTAGAGAAAGAGCTGAATGATTGTGTATTACTGGTTAGATCTTGCATTAGAGAGGTTGACAGAAAAGGAGTGAGAAAAAATTTGGTGCAGCGAGGCCACGGGTGGAGGAGGGGAGGCATGAAGTTAGCAAGATCAGAAAAGCAGTTTACATGAAAATAGCGGTAGAAGATACTAAGAGATGTAACATTGTAATGATGAGAAAGAGGCTGAAGACAGTTAGTTACAGCCGGGAGAAGAGTCGATAAGGCGAAAAGTTTTGTCTATAAAAGCGGTATGAGTGGAACCCCTCCCACCCCTAGACATTATGTATGGAGTATGTAAAGCATATTCCATACATGGAAGGATAAGGCCTCTGTTCAAAGTTAGCACCTGGAAGTGTGAGACGACTCAGAACGCCCAACCTCATAAAAACTGTTTTAGTTACCGATGGTAGACGAACTTTCCAGTTTAGATTATGAGTGAATGACAGTGTAGAAGAGCGACATTTGTCACAGAAGAGGATAGTTGTCTGGAAGATTGTGTAGAGTTGATTGACGAATAACTTGAGTTTTTGAGACATTGAACAATACTGTTTTCTGTCCCAATCAGAATATTTAAAGAGATCTGAAGTTAACCGTTCTATGGCGTCCCTGCATGCGTGAACTGTTTACTTCTTGAAGCGTTGGTCGTCTACGAAAAGACGTAATAAAGTGCAGGGCGGTATCATCAGCGTAGGAATGGATAAGGTAAGAAGTTTGGCTAAGAAGACTATTGATAAATAATAGAAAGAAAGAGGGTAACAGGACAGAACCATGAGGAACACCACTGATTATTATATATTTAGAAGAACAGTGACCATCTTCTACAGCAGCAATAAAACGGCGAAAGGAAACTTTAGATGTAGTTACAGATAAAAGAGAGAAAAGTTACGGAGGTAATTTGGAAATTAAAGCTTTGTACTACACGATATGCAATGTTTTTGGATGTTTAAGGTAACAGTAAAAGCTTCACCGAAATGTATGAAAAAGAATGATCAAGAATCAGTAAAGAAAACCAGAAGATCGCTAATAGAGCGGCTTTGACTGAACCCATACTGGTGAACAGTTAGAGGATTATGAAAAGATACATGTTTAAGAATCTTCCTGATAAGAATAGATTTTAAAAAAGAATTAGATAGACATGAAATCAAACAATATGGAAGTAATTTGAGGGATTAGGATGGGCACACTTTTTAGGAACACGCTGATTGTAGGCAATTTTCCAGCAAAACGGAAAGCTAGATAGACAAAGTTGAAAAAGGCAAGGTGCAATTACAAGAGCATAGTTACAGAGAACAATAGGAGAAAACCCATCAGTTCCATATGTCTTCTGAGGATTTAGACCAGTGAGTGCATGGTAAACATCACTGCGAATCATCTTAATGAGCAACATAAAGTAGTCAGGGAGAGGAACAAGCTCTCAATCATCCAAGGTAGCATTTTTAGCAAAGGTTTGAGGGAGGAGTTCAGCTTTAAAAATATGTACTAGAGGAGATGGCAGCGCTGACAGAAAGTTGAAATAAAGGACGGAAAGATGAAGCTATTAGAGATGTTTTTGGCCAGATGCCAGAAGTCACTAGATCTTGAACGATTTTGACACTACTTATTAAGGGGGTTTTGGTTGGTTAGAGAACAGATGATTCCGGACAGAAATATAAAGTGCATGATATTCAGGAGATGCAAACCTCAAGTACCTTTGGGGCCACTTCTTTATCATGTGTAAGTGAAGTACAGACTGTGTTAAAACAAGGTTTAGAAAGTTGAGGTCGAGAGAAAGACCGAGGAATGTACGCCTCCAAGCCAGAATTCTGTTATACGCTCATCGCGCAGAGATGAGTCTCTGACACGGAAACAATTTGTCATTGCAAAGTAAATCAGAACAATATCTTCTCAGCCCTGCAACTATATATATATATATATATATATATATATATATATATATATATATATATATATATATATATATATATATATATATATATATATATATATATATATATATATATATATATATATATATATATATATATATATATATATATATATATATATATATATATATATATATATATATATATATATATATATATATATATATATATATATATATATATATATATATATATATATATATATATATATATATATATATATATATATATATATATATATATATATATATATATATATATATATATATATATATATATATATATATATATATATATATATATATATATATATATATATATATATATATATATATATATATATATATATATATATATATATATATATATATATATATATATATATATATATATATATATATATATATATATATATATATATATATATATATATATATATATATATATATATATATATATATATATATATATATATATATATATAGTAAAAGGAAAGAAAAAGCCAAGGCTTGACGGGAACATTGAACTCTCCAAGAATGGAGATCTCTGCAAAAGAGAAGAAAGTGTTCCTGTCAAAGAATTTCTCATATCCAGAGGAGTTAGGTGAGAGATATACTGCGCAAATAAATTTGTTTGAGAGTGACCTTAGTTGTTGTGAGATGGTGGAAAACTCGCAAGATTCAAGAATATAGAGCAGGTTAAGTCATTGCACACAAAGACACAACATCCAACTTTGGACGCAAATGAGAGTAAAATGAACAATAAAGGGGTAACTGTCAGCTGCCTCAGACACCTGTGCTTTACTGAGGAAAAGATGACGTTTAATAAAGGAGAGGTGATATTCTACAAATTGAAAATCATATCTATAACCACGAATGTTGCAGAGTTAATGAAGATCAACTGTCTTTAGGTGCTATCAAGACACTTAAGGTCGATATCAGATCAGCATTCCATCTAAGGTGCATTTGTAGTCCTCCCCCAGATGGGGAGGATGTTGTAGTATTGATTTAGAATTTTGATAAAAGGATGTGTGATAATGTGCATGTAGTTTTGTGGGAAGGATGAGAGTTGTCTTTAGAGGGCAGGCTGTGACTGCCCCCATGTGTTTTTTCAGACACAAAGGGAAATGTTCAGTCACAGCTGGCTTTAATGACAAGTTCACTGCGACCCCTGATCCAGTATTTCACAACTCATTGGGAATAATTTTTGTTTCGGCTGATGTGTACTTCACCAGCCACCAAAATTGTTGTTCCACTGGCACTCTGCTTGCTATCTTTCACGTTTGCCATAATGTAGCAGCATCTCTGTGGTTTGTGTCATATCCTGCCCACAGATACACCAAATCCTTGCCGCCTTCGTGCCTGGATTCCTCTATGTGGTGCTGAAGGGAGAGACAAGGAGGAGGGAACCTGCAAGAATTCATCGCGGCTCTTGCCATGTTTCCTTCCTGGCCTTGTTCGCTCTTTTCTCGAAAAAAGGGGAAGAGAGAGAGAGAGAGAGAGAGAGAGAGAGAGAGAGAGAGAGAGAGAGAGAGAGAGAGAGAAAAACATAGAAAGTTGGGCAGTTGCACTCCTAGTCTAGTTTTTAGCGTGGAGTGACAGGTGGAAAATGGGAGACTGTTGCCGCTGCCGTCTGTTCTTCAATGTTACCAGCTTCTGCGGAAAAAAAGGGTTTTAAGTTGACTACGCGTTCAAACGATATAATGGCAGCAGGTTTCTTTTTACATTTCTCATGATTAAAGCAGATAGGTCTCTTCCAAAACTACACCTTCGAATTTACGTAATGTGCAATAGTAATGGAACGTCGTTAACTGCCGACGAAACATAAATCTTGTCAACAGCTGGCGTCCTGAAAGAAAGATTAGGGGCTTTCGATGCTCGCTGGTTCAGTGGGTCAGCAGTGAACACCAGACAGCTGCCTTTCTGCTTCACGCTGAGCAGGTCACCATAATTCATAAGTTGGCTCTGTCATCGATCGCTTTTCTTCAGGAGTGAATAACCAGGGGAGTAAGGACCAGCCGACGGCGCGTCAGGAAATGTGGAGATCCAGAGTTGGAGGAGAGAGAGAGAGAGAGAGAGAGAGAGAGAGAGAGAGAGAGAGAGAGAGAGAGAGAGAGAGAGAGAGAGAGAGAGAGAGAGAGAGAGAGAGAGAGAGAGAGAGAGAGAGAGAGAGAGAGAGAGAGAGAGAGAGAGAGAGAGAGAGAGAGAGAGAGAGAGAGAGACGGGGAGTCAACTGTGCGACTGAAAGTATAAGTCAGTAGAGTTTACAACTGAATATGTGCCCAGTGACTGGAAATATTAGTCGCAAAACAAGACCATGTTGGTCTTGATCAGGTAATTTGCATCTTTGTTTACGTTGTGACGTCACGGAGATAAGTTTGAAAATTTGGTGTCCAGATGTAGGGAAGATGTTGGAGTTGGTGAAGGAAAAAGAGCACATCTGGGACCTTAAAAATGAATAATACAGCAAAAAATAATAAATAAATAAATAAGTAAATAAATAAATAAAAACAAACGACGTTCGTTGAGATCGCTGCAACTATCGAAGAACTGTTTCCCTCTGTGCAGGGTGTTGTTGGAGGAGAACATTGAAGACTTGTCAGGATTTTTTAATTTGATCGCAATCGTCATCGTCACCAGAGGAAGACATCTCGTTGAGTAATTGTTTGTTTAAATTCACTTCCCGCCAACCAGCCGATACTTCCCAGTTGTTATGTGTGACTGTGTTCCGACTATAAGGGCTCAGTCGATACTTCTAGCAACTTGCAATTTCAGTCACATATTGACATGTGTGAACCCTCCTTAAAGCAAATCGTTATGTTTAAGTTGGTTTAAAGTATGTGAGAAAAAGAGGACACATTATTAAAAGTAGAAAATGCATGGCAGTGAGTTTGTCACCTATAAAATCCTCACTGATTCATGTTTTTCAAAGGCTGAACAATGATTGCCTAGTCTTTTAAGGAATATGAATCCAACATAGATTGAAATAAACTAAACTTGAAATTTGTGTATCAATAAGATCCGCTCGAAACACGTATACATAATAACGCCAGCTAACACCACCTTGTTGCCGTGTTTGAAGACGGGATCAAAACTAACTCGAATGGAGGATGACTACGTTTTCTTTCTTCGCCAGTAGGAAGATAGTACAATGATACGTTCCCGAGAAATTTTCTTTACATTTGCCGCCATAGATGTGTAAGTTGTGTTGACGTTCCCCCACCCTTTACAAAGGTTTGTTAGCATGAATTAGGTTGCTGAAGAAGCTCCTTGTCCTATTTTTATTTTTCTCGTTTTTTAAAGTACAACCGAGATCAACTCGTGTGTACTTGAGGAGATAAATAATTCAAGATTCATGTTTGTGCATAATTCAAGTTTGTAGAAATGTATATGTAGGACTTGTATGTCGCCCTCATCCTGGCACGCAGTGTGATCGTTTAATTAACGCGTAGTGAGGTGGTAAACATCCGGAAAGTCTTAATGTTCAGTGTTTCATGAACATTGCAACAGCACAACATATGTTCTCATTTGTATGTAAACTTTCTGCAAAGCTCTACCATTAAAAAGCCATACCATCAGAAAAGTAACCAAACAATTCAACTTTTATGTTTCATAGCTCAGTATTGGGTACAGCCTAGCACAGAATAAATAAACAGGATGGGGCAAGGATATGCAACACCTGGTAAGCTCAGGATCAACCAATTGGCTCGCCGTGTTTCAGCTTCTCAGTCACAAATGATTCAGTGTTCACCCGGATTTATGCTTTGCCTGTGACCCGTGACGCATATTCTTTGTCGTTGGGTGTGCCGCTTACACCTGGATTTATTCATCAATCTCTCTCTCTCTCTCTCTCTCTCTCTCTCTCTCTCTCTCTCTCTCTCTCTCGACTTTTCCTTCTGTTTCCTAAATCCTGGAAGTCAAGCGCAGTACAGCCTCTTCTAAAACTGACACATTGCTTATAACGAACAATGCTGCCCATAATAAATAGAAAAATATGTAATTTGTTTTTGTACTTATAGGGATATTATTCACCATATCCTCTTATTCTGAGTATTTGTCATAAAAGTTATTTCTTTCTTTGAAGACTTAGCGCGTGGCCTGCTTCTCATTTCTAAAAGGCTTCCGTCACTGCGAAAAGTTTTTGAGAACCACTTCTTTATATTCTTTTACGACGCTCTAGGAAATACAAGAGGTTTAAACTCAAAAGATCGGCGGCATATGAAAAGAAATAAATAAAAGATTTTGTATGAAGCATTAACATCAAGCGTAAAGGAAAGACATTAACAAAACAAAACTGATTTCATGATTTGTATTACTGACAACTGATGACAGACACTGGCACGTTAGATATTTCTATCCCTTTTGTTATGACATGATATATTTTTTTTCAAGTAGTTATTCAAAAAGACAAAACATATAAATCTTTGAATGGTGGAACAGTGAGACTCTTTAGTTTAATATTTTCATTCCTAAATGTATTCTGAAAATTAGAAGTATTACACGTCTTACTTATCGCAGTCCTCCATAGACTTCAAACAATAACTGGTTAGGGAAGGATGTAGTAGAAATATTTGTATATGGGCTTTACTCTAAGATGTCACCAGATTTGATGGAGGGTAAAAACCTCGGACTTCTTAGGGAAAGATTTCAATACAGCGTTTCTATATCTAATAATGTCTTTCTTTTCTTTATCTGCAGTCTATTTTGATACGTATATTAGGGATGCTTTGGAGCTCATCTGAGGAACTGAAAATATTGAGTGTGGAAGCAACAATATATAAACCACATTCTCTCTCTCTCTCTCTCTCTCTCTCTCTCTCTCTCTCTCTCTCTCTCTCTCTCTCTCTCTCTCTCTCTCTCTCTCTCTCTCTCTCTCTCTCTCTCTCCGCCCGATTAGCAGAGTCCATCATGTTTCCTTTCGGTCGTTTGTCAGATGAAATCCCCTTCACTTTAGTCTGTTTTTCAATATTCATCGAGCCAGGAAAGCCCAGAGTACGTGGCAGCCTTGCTTGCTATTCCTGCGCACTGTTGAGGATTATGAGTACATGATGAGTGGCGAATGGCAAATGAGCGACAAGGATGAATGATGCACAGAATAGATTGAGATGGTGTAGTCTCCTGCATAGAAGTGTTTTACTATTACTCCTTTGTTTGATGTTTCTTTTACGTCGGCGGTTTGTTAAGGCAATATTGGGTGGCATGGATTGAATAAGTGTATGTTTGTTTAGATGGATATCCATGAAAAGTTGAGTCTCTCCTTGACCTTAACCAGGGAAAGGTACACAGACCGTTTTGTGCTGCTAAACAACTGGAGATTTCGCTATATGCTCATCACTCCTTGACTTCTTATCGCTATAGATGACTTGCAACAGATTATGAAGTTTTTGTCGTATTCTAAAGCACCAGTACATTTATAGTATCAATATTTATTTTTTTAAATAAGTAATAATGATAAAATGAATGACTCACTGACACCCCAGAGGTTGCCCTCAACTCTTGTTTACATCAGAAATTAGCATCCACTGACACATTTACCGATATATTATTTAAGTTAACTAATATATCAAGAATTAACTCGTGAATGGTGGATTAATAAATGTTAATAAGTGTATGAATTCATTAATTAATTGACTGATGTACGGTGCTGTCACTACCTAGCTCACACACGTGCATGATGGCAGACTCAGCTCTGTATTCATTTGCTTATCAATTTGTCATTCCTTTGTTTCTTATAGAAGGACTACATGATGTGATGATCAGTACATTTGTCCTTTGCATATATCGAGAGCCCTAACTGATGGAGCAACATAGTCAGTAAAATCAATAAAGGGAAAAAGAAGTGGTTGGTAACATGTTGTAATGGCTTGGTGGCGAATGGTTGTCTGATTCGTGCAGCTGCTGGGTTCATCGTGGCCGGCAGTGTTGTATGGCGCCAATCACTGTAACCCTTAATAACATCAAGTGTATTCACAAACAGTGGTTGCCATGACGATTTTCTAGCGTGGAAAAATATTAATTTGTTTTCGTTTTGAAGCCAGGTGAGATAAAACCTCCATATACGATGGTACGTGCACCGCCTTAGCCAACTGCGCAACACACGCACGCACACACACACACACACACACACACACACACACACACACACACACACACACACACACACACACACACACACACACACACACACACACACACACACACACACACACACACACACACACACACACACACACACACACACACACACACACACACACACACAGTTGGCTCATGAAGTGGCACCCTTCTGTCGAATGTAACATAAAAATTAAGACATTGTTTGTGGAATGTTATTTAAAAACTAAAAGATGGAAAACCTAGTCCATGAGGCTTAGATCTTATGAAGTTGTTGTTGCTTACCATATCAAAGGGAAATGTGTGAGGCGTGCGTGCTTAAACTACCCTTCTGGAAAAATGAAATAAACAATCTGCTGTGTTGATATAAAAAAAGTGCTTCATTTAGAGAAACATACAGAGGAGTCATCAGCGGAAAACTGTGCGTGATAAAACACAGTCATGTTAGAGAGAGAGAGAGAGAGAGAGAGAGAGAGAGAGAGAGAGAGAGAGAGAGAGAGAGAGAGAGAGAGAGAGAGAGAGAGAGAGAGAGAGAGAGAGAGAGAGAGAGAGAGAGAGAGAGAGAGAGAGAGATGGGGGGACATAGAGTGATGGTCGCAATTAAAAGAATCACTATTTTCAAGGCAGTCATCTACTCCTGCAGTACTCGATTGGCCAGAAGACGAACACATCCGACAATATTAAAGCATGAAAAGAATAGAGAGGGAGAGTGAAGGACAATAAATATTTCTAGGGTATTAGTGGAATTTTGTATAACACTTTTGTTACACAGGTCTTTTGTGGCAGGCAATTTACTTCACAGCCGCGTGGCGCAAAAGACAAATGTGTTTAAGTCAAAAGAAGATTAACGGTGAATTGCCTGACTTTTGCCGGCTGGCCGTTGTTTGCATTGCGTGACTTGGTATCAAGAGAAGCATCGTGGATCACATAGTTTATCGGCAGGCCATTGTAAAACGCTGTCCATCTCCACAAAGTTGACTACAGCGCTGATGGGCAAATATGTAAAAGTCTTCCCTACATTTGTTCGCATCTGTTGACCTTTATTCGTATAGATGTATAATGTGTGTGTGTGTGTGTGTGTGTGTGTGTGTGTGTGTGTGTGTGTGTGTGTGTGTGTGTGTGTGTGTGAATAATGTATTCGAGGTACATATATAATTAATAACACAATTTGTTTAGCGTATGTGTGTATATAAGATTTTATATACATACGTTTGCCTACATTAGTGTCATCTCTTATGTTCATTTTTACGTAAGCTAGAGGCAGTAAAATTCTGCTACTTAATTGCATGTTCCCTTTGTAGTTATTATTAGTTTTTGGCGTGTATGTGGTGGCCTTGAGAAAGTTACTTAGGATATATCGGGATATTCTTTCCCGGAACACTAGACTTCTCATTGACATTTCATAAAGATATTCTAAAGTTGATAACATAAAGGAGACTTTTGAGTACTCTCATCTGTCGGAGTGCACGCGCTGCAATTCAGTGATGACAGACATGGTGAAAGTAGTGCGTCCTTGTGGGTAGTTTTGCTTATACGAGTCTTGACTGACACTTATACTTGAATTTAAAAGTAGAGTGGCCTACTTGCATAAGGTCGGTGCTCATTATTGTTGTCAGTGAGGTTTTTGGAATAGTGAAATATAGGTGTCCTTGTTCTAGAGTTGGTTCCCTGCAGCTAAACGGCTGCCTTTGAGACAGACTGAGAGTAGTGAACCAGTAATGAAGACAGGTAGAGTTTGGCGTCCTCTGCTGGCAGCTGGTCACGCCAGTGGTGTTGCCAGTGGGAGCCTTACCAACGCTTTTTCGAACAACCTGTCATATATGTTTGCATTTAAACTTATATTAATCTGAGAGTGCGTTCCTGGAGCTTCGCCTCCACTACCAGGTGCCCCAGCTGGCGGCGTGTTCCCACCCTCCCCATCTGATGCAAATAAGTCACTTCAGCGAACGCTGCGAAAATAAATCTGCTTGACTGTTCCATCATTGTTCCGTGTATTTTGTTCTCAGTATATTATGACCATTAAACTGCTTTCTCACTTCAATGTCACACTGAATTTCTATTTGCCACCAGACGCCATTAAAGTTGTCTGCTTTAGGCGGCGTCTGATAAAAGAAATACTCGCACTCTATTTTTTTTTTCGTTCGTACCAGTATTGTCAGTCAGGGTTTGCCGACAGACGGATAAGCTCTATTTGTTCGTTGGACAGCTCTATCCACTGTTCATTAGGAACAAAAAACTGCCACAACAGGACTGACGATAATGAGTTAGTGAAAGGAAACTCCCGTACCCCGAGGTGACAAGATCTGGTACCCAGGAGGCGAGGCAGCGGTGCGGCACCATCGTCTTCTATCATCATTGAAGCCAAAATGTTGCCGAGAGGAACGAAGAGGCAGATGAGGCGATGGCAGACCACCCGCCCGCCACCCGCCGACCCTGGCACAGCCCGCCGCTGTTTGGCAGCACAATAACTTAGTGAGTTTTATGTGATCATTCACGATAATAGGATATTTGTGACTCTCACTAATAACTCTGTCGGTAATAGTCTCAGTGTGCAGAGGCGGACGGGTGTGAATGTTAATCGCCGTCTCAAAATATTCTCTCCTTTTTTTATGGTATTGGCGGTGAGGGGCGACTCGTCTTCTTGTGAGAGGAGCCCTGTGCTCGCCTCATGCTCCACTAATATGTTTGCTGCCGCAGTGTTTCAGTGGATGTTACGCTCGTATACTATTGCGAAATATTTAACAACATTCCCCTGCCTGCTTTGATGAGTATTGCATGTGGAAACAGTATTGCAATATCATCAAGAGTGTGTTGCTGAATTGAAGAAATCCATGCCCCGAATATCATAGTATTGTGACACCTACACTGGCCTGGATGACAGCCAGCGCCGGAATGCAAGGAATGTCCTGTCTGCTCGCATCGCCCGCTCCCTTTCCTGAATAATGGTACTACTAATAATGATGATAATAATAATAGTAATAATAATAATAATAATAATAATAATAATGATAATAATGATAGTAATAAAAATAATTATCAAATATAATGTTAGCAGATAAAAAAAACAAGCATTAATGGTATTTCAAATGACTGTATAATCATCACATAATTTTAGATCCCGACGCCACACACGCATAACATTTTGTACATGTGTGACTTCACCTCAAAAAAATAAATGAGTAAAAAAAAAACAGCAACAAAAAAAGAAAGGACTGAATTAGTGTGAGAAGTCCGAGTTTTCCCCTTTAGGTTGCGTTCACGTTTCCATCTGGTGTTCCCTTGGCGCCCTTAATATAATCTATATCTGGGTACATGCCACACTCTTTAAAGGGCTTGACGGAAGACCCACTCATACTGCCTCACACACTCTTGCACTACCTTACGCCTTTTTTCCTACACACACACACACACACACACACACACACACACACACACACACACACACACACACACACACACACACACACACACACACACACACACACACACACACACACACACACACACACACACACACACACACACACAGACATTTAAGAAAAATAATGTAGGGTCACCTTTCTCCTTCTCTTCATCTTCCTTTTCCTCTTCCTCTTCCTCTTCCTCTTCCTCTTCCTCTTCCTCCTCCTCTTCTTTCTCATCATCATCATCATCATCATCATCATCATCATCATCATCATCATCATCGTCGTCGTCGTCGTCATCGTCGCCACCTTCACCACCATTAACAGGATTACTACCTACTTTTACCTCCATCACCACAATGAACAACAATAACAACAAAAATAACAACATAACATCAGCCGCAATAACAAGAAAAGTAACAAAAATAGGACAACAACAGCAGTACCAACAATAACAACAAAATAATGAGAGCTGAAGCAACGGTACCAACATAAACAACAACAGCAAATAATTATTATACCAATGATAATAATAATAATGATAATAATAATAATAATGATAATAGTAACAATAATAACAGCAACAACAACAATTACAACAATAGCAACACCAACAACACCAGCATCATCAACAACATTAACAACATTAACAATAACATCACTGCTTCCTACTACATTACTACTACTACTACTACTACTACTACTACTACTACTATTACACAGTACCAAGAAATTAAGATGAGCAAGATATACAATTAATTACGTTAAAATCAACCCTAATAATAGTTATGATAAAACAAAAATCATGATATTGATTGGTATTGTTTAATGTGGTAATTATTGTTAATACCATTATCATTATCATTTCATTATTGTTATTGATATTATTATTTTTATTATTATTATTATTATTAATTTTATTTTCATCACTACTTTCATCGTTGTCAACATTACGCAGACATATACAATGAATGCCGTGAGCTCTTTGTAGCTGTCAAAAAAGCAACTTTGGTCAAAGGCGTGTGGCTTGTGACCTTTCTCCACCTCCCTCTTGGCCTCCTGCAACAGCGAGGACATGACGTTCCATCTAGACCCCCTCCAGGTTCTGCTTTCTACCTCGCTGTTCTTCTCTCGCCGGCAAGTCCATTAAAGCGACAGGACCGGTGAAAGTACACGGTATAATGGCCGCTAGTCCTGTCACCCCCTCGCCACCCGTCAGCGCCAGCGGTGTGTCGCTTCTTTGCCGTTTGTTTTGGCTGGAGAAGCTGGGGGGAGGGTCTCTTCTGTGTGTTGAGGTGAGAAACGCAAAAGCTGGGCGGCCAGAAGTGGATGAGAGTGAGAGGAGAAAGCTTAATGAAGATGGAAGAAAGAATGAAATGTACTCGGACTCGTACTCATCCACTATCTCACCACCACACCTACTCACACTCGCATCACTCACCTCTTAAAACCGTGTGCCGTTGAAGACGTGCAGAGTCGTCTACGCTCGTAAAGTCTTGAAGGTCTGCAGGGACGAAGAAATGTGCGTTAGAGAGTGGACATTTCTTGTATCGCTTGGGTTGTGTTTGTGGACAGGGCGACAGGGCAGGCGAGGCAAAATCTCTGCGACTTTAGGCTGTCCTGGAAGTTGTGGCGAAAGAATTAGGAGAAAAAAGGGTCTGAGGGAGAATGAGAATAGTGGTAGGGAGAGTGGGTGGAAGACAGGGGGAGAGACAAGAAAGGAAATTGGAAGACAGTAGTAAGACAGATTGGTGGCCGTGAACCTCCTTATAGAAAATAGGAAGTGGCGCAGAAGAAATGGTTTATTTTTGTATCATCTACTACGGTTGTCAGGGGTGCCTCGCTTCAAGCTGTGCAGGAAGGAAGCTGTGTTGAGAGGGAGATGAAGATGTCCTCGTCGCCACTTGTGTGAGGCGATGGGTTTCCTTAAATTATTCCCTGAGCATGAATGGAGGTAAGACTCATATACGTTTCGATTCATTACTGAACAAGAATACTGAACATATAATTTATGCTCAGAAAATGGTGTGATTTGTTTATCATAATAGAAGAATAGCGTAATTCAGTATAAATCTTCAAACAAGCCTAGAGAGAAAAGTAAAGCAGAAATAGAAAAAAAAACATTTCTAGCTCCATTTCACGTCCATATCTTTATCCTATCTACATTTTACTCCCCTCGCAGGACCATAGTTACTGTGAGACACCGATAGATTTCTTTTGATAATGGGTGTGTGGTGGTTACAATACTACAGCACGTCTTGTTCCTCTCCTACACTCTTCTTTTCTTGGTGAACGATCTCTATTTTTTGTGTGTGTGTTGTGTGTCGTGTGTCTGGCGGGATAGCGAGACAACCTTGGCAGCATTGTAGTGACGTGCAGCACCGTGGTACTTTATGGAGATCATTTAGACGCGCAACACCAATGACTTAACTGTTCGGGTGACGTGTGAGCTCTGGGGGGTGGAGGGAAGGAGCCGGGAGAGACAGAAAATGAGACGGACGAGTGAGTGGGTGAGGGAGGGAAGGAAGAGGATGGGAAAAACACGAATGGGAAAAAGGAAAAAAGGGAACGAGAAAGATAGAAGAGAAGGGAGGAAAGAAGAATGAGGGAGGAAGGGAAACAGAGAATACTAAAAGAGAAAGGAGGGAGGAGAACGGGGAAATCAGGAGGTGAGGGAAGAAGGAAGAATGAAAGGACAAGGAAAGGAGAATACGAAAGGAGGGAAAAATGAGTACGGGAAAGACAGGAGTGAACGAAAGAATGTAATAAAGAGGGAAAAAGAGAGAATACTAATAGAGGAAGGGAAGAAAGAGGACGAGAAAGACAAGAAGAAAGGAAAGGAATAAGAATTAGGTTAAGAGAGAGAGAGAGAGAGAGAGAGAGAGAGAGAGAGAGAGAGAAGAGAGAGAGATAGAAAAAGGAATCTTAAGGCCAAGAAAGGAAGGAAAGAGAAAAAGAAGGAAGTAAGAAAGAAAGAGATAAAGGATAGAGAAACACAAGGAATGGAAGGAGAGCGGAGGAGGGAGAATGAAGAGGAAGGGAGAGAGAGAAAAAAAGACACGACTATCATAGAGACAGAAGGGAAGAAACTGAAGAGAGAGAGAGAGAGAGAGAGAGAGAGAGAGAGAGAGAGAGAGAGAGAGAGAGAGAGAGAGAGAGAGAGAGAGAGAGAGAGAACAAGGGAAAGAAAGAAAGAAGGGGAAGACTAGGACAGGGAAATGGTTGCAGTCTAAGATAGTGTCCTGAGTTAATAAGACTTGTCAGTGAAAATAAAAAGAAAAGACACTGGGGTCGCCTCGTCACAAGAATCAACACTACTGGAGAAACAAAAATGCGAAACTCTCAAGGAAGAACAATGTGCCGGACAGAGGAAGCATCTTCGAGGAGAATATTGAAGTGCAGGCGCAGGAGGCAATATGGCTCACAAAGGCTCACGGGCCGCGCTGCTGCCTCTCCTCTCAGCAGGGCGGCAGTCAATCAGACGGGCGATCAGTCTGTCTGTCGGTGGGTCTGTTGGTCACTTCCTCGAGAGCCCAGCTGCTGAGTGCGTCCCGGGAGAGTTGCTAGAGTTGCTACACAAAGTTTAAATGGTTATGGAGGGCAAAGTTTTGAGTTCCTGGCATAAATACGTGTTTTATATCCTTATGCGTTCTCTCTCTCTCTCTCTCTCTCTCTCTCTCTCTCTCTCTCTCTCTCTCTCTCTCTCTCTCTCTCTCTCTCTCTCTCTCTCTCTCTCTCTCTCTCTCTCTCGAACACGTTCCCACATGTGTTCAGATTTTCCTGCCTGATCACATTTTTCAAGGGAGTGAGCTCTGCGGTCGTCTCTCTCCGCGTCGTTGTTGCACTCGCGGGGAGGTAATTTAACCCGACAAAGAGACGATAAATAATGGGATCAGACACTCTTTGTTTGTCTGATTCTCACCATAAATCTGTCCCGTTCGGTCCGGAGAATTCTCCCGCCGATGGAAAGAGCTTTTTTGCCCTGTGATCTCCCTGTCTCTTTCTCTCGCCCCCCCCTCACTGTCCCTCTCTCCTTTTTGGGGGGATTGGTCTGGGTGGGAGGATTTTCCATTGCTTTTATTTATATATTTTTTTTCCTCTTTCATATGTATGAGATAGATCTGGCAGTTAGCGTTTGAAGCACGTGCATAATGGCGTATGATGTGAGCGATTATTGGATTTTTTAGACACCGGTATAGATCAAGGCCATGTTCCCTGCACTTGTAGAGAGAGAGAGAGAGAGAGAGAGAGAGAGAGAGTAAGAGTGCAGCATTCTGATTAGTGAATCGAAGCGGAGATAAGAAAAAAAATGGAGTAATAGCATAGTTATATAGAGGGAGAGGAGTCATGCTCTAGACTAAGTGAGAGGGGTGGTGATGCAGATTGGATAGGGAAGGTGAGGGGGGAACGCAAAGAGAGAGAGGAGGACGAAGCTGAATTTGAAATAAGAGTAGCAGCAAGAGGAGAATGAGCCAGAGAGAGAGAGAGAGAGAGAGAGAGAGAGAGAGAGAGAGAGAGAGAGAGAGAGAGAGAGAGAGAGAGAGAGAGACAGAAAAACAAGGAGTATAACAAGAAAGACAAGTTGAATTGGGAATAAAGGGACGGCTTGAAGTTTGAATTAAGGGTACGTAAGAACAGAGGAAGGAGGAAAGGAAACAAAATGAGACAGGAAAAGAAAACCAACCTGGAATAAGACGAAGTCAGAAGAGGAGTAAGAGGAGAGAGGAGGAGGAGGAAGTAGAATGGGGATGCAAGTCATCGTAAGAGGCGTGTTATCAGGAGGGCGAAGTTAAGGGTGCGCTAATACAGGTAATCCCGCTTGACGAGGGGGCGATATTAGAAGCATATACAGTGGAATCATGAAGCAGGGTGAAGAATGAATCAGAAACTAGCTGGTCAATAAAAACAAATAATAATGATATAGTCAGGCTCTATTTAAATGCCGCATTCTGCTCTGGTTACTCGCCACAACTATATTCTAAGGGTACATGCATTCACAGAGTTATTAAGAGTGTCTTTCCTAGTATCGGTGTAAAACTTGTTAATCTTTTAGTAGAACCGTAAAAATATAATAAAAAAAACAATGTAATTTCAAGTATAGGAGTGGTGCAGCGAAGCGATGGTTTGGCTGTAGGTACAAAGGGATAACTTGGTGTGTTTTCCCCTTTATTGTTTAACGTTTTAATCATTTTAACACTGGCAGTAGGACAGTAACAGTCTGGGGCTCGACTTCTCAGGGGCTGGATGAGTATGGAGGGACGCCTTATGCTCATCGATAGAGGGTGGTGTTGTGAGGCAGGTGTGTGTGGTGGTGGCAAGCTGTGGTGGTGCTGTAGCAAGGTGTAGTGGTGTTTTGGCGAGGCGTAGTCGTGTGGTGATGCGTGGTGGGGTATAGTGAGATGTGGCGGTGCTGTGGCAAGGCGTGGTGGTTTGTGGTGAGGTGTGGTGGTTTAGTGAGGCGTGGTGTAAGTGTGGTAAGGCTTGCTGGGTGTGGCAAGGCGAGTCGGTGGTGTTGTGAGGCGTAGTGGTGTGGTGATGCGTGGTGGTGGTGTGTTGATGCCTAGTGGTGTAGCAATGCGTAAAGGTGATGGTCCTGTGGTGTGGCATGATGGTGAAGCGGTGCGGTGTGGTGGTGTGGCATAGTGTGGTGGCTCACTGGATGTTGTGGAAAGAAGTAAGGATGGTCTGATCTTTCTGGGGCGAATGGATGACTGACGCGCACTGACCGCCTCCCCTAACGCTCATATTCATACTCATTTGTAATTGTGATGATGGCGATGCAAGCACAACCCTCACCACGGCTGCTGTACCCTCGCCGCCATTCACATTCATGGCCACATTCACGAGGGAACTTTAAAGAAAATAAAGTAAAGCGAGGAATAGTAGACCTTATGGCTCTCACAAGGCTGTTCGTGATAGACTGTACTATTAGAATTTTAATCTTAGACTGCTGTTGTCTAATTAGGATATGGGAGTAAGGCAAGCATTGTGCCTGTCTTGCTTAAATATACTGCTCTCGGGTAGGAAGCGATAAACACCAGGAGTTGCTGCTCTTGTAAACCTGCAATGCTCTTGATTATACGAGCATATCCTGTGTACTTATGCTTGGTTATTATCACGCCTCCTGCCCAGTGCTTTGTGCATATTCACGCTGCAGAGGAAGCTATTTGGATGATGGATAAATAAGTCTTCCTCAGGGACTTAACCAGCACTCACTCGATCTAGCGTTGTGAATTGTTGAGCCGTAAAAAAAAAAAAGTCCAAACATTTGTTATCGTTTATACGTCTGAGTAAATCGTATTCATTCCTCTCTGTAATAACGCTTCCTGTTCTTAATGACTTGTTTACCATTTCTCGCACAGTGTCTGAATATATCTGCGTGTGTTGTGTATTCGACTAGAAATACTGGAAATCCATCAACGTACACAGAATTGTTTCTTAACTCATCCAATCACCGTTAAAGGAGAAGTCTTGGAACATTTTACGACAAACTATATTACTCTTGCATCTTTAGATTTCCTGTTCTCTTTTCTCGAAGAGGGATACATTTATATATATATATATATATATATATATATATATATATATATATATATATATATATATATATATATATATATATATTATGTTATCACATTCTTCATTTTCATGTAATGCTTAGATCATTCCAATTTCTTCACACCATGTATAAAAACAGTTGGTGCTGCAACAGTGCAATAGGTGTGAATATTTTAACCTTCCAGCCTTGGAGCTTCTTGACGTGTCTTTCACCTCTCCAATACCTGCACGCTCCCATCACTTTGACCGCGACGCCAGAACGATATTCAGAAGAGATGCCTATGTAGCGTGTAGCTGGCGGGCAAAAATATTTCATGGATGTTGCCGAAACCTTTTACTACCATTCAGCAACAGACATGGACGTGTTATAGTATCCTATCGATTAGATAAATCATATGTGGAAGAAAATCACAGCTCTGAATGTGCGCGGAAGATATAAGTAAGGTAGTCCGAAAGGAGAGAGAGAGAGAGAGAGAGAGAGAGAGAGAGAGAGAGAGAGAGAGAGAGAGAGAGAGAGAGAGAGAGAGAGTAAAGAAGCTTGTGCCTTGTAGAGATGACCAGAAAGGATCAACAACGCCATTCATTCAAAAGAGGGAAAAGTTCTAGAAAAGGGAGAGAGAAGCTAGCCTTAATTTGTTCCTTCCTATAGATCAAATGCAACGGGACCTTGTTCAGTGTATAGATTCCCTCCGTAGGCCTCCATCTGTTTATTCATTTAATACTAAACATTTGCATAAGCTTCCTCTTTTCTTTTAGATAAATAATGTAGTAGATATATGTGTACACGGGTCTATCATCTATTCAATATCTCTGAATTAAGTATTAAGATTATGTATGATGTGGTTATCTCTATATTTGCCACGATATAGTCTAAATCATTCTGCATCTACTGAACATCTGTCACCATGACGCATTTCTCTGTTTATTCTGCTTACGAAACACGTGGGGATTAGAACAGTGAAGGCTCTGGCCATTAATCTTCTGGCCTTCATAGACACTTCCTAATGTAATAAAATGTTCTAATCATACACAAAACTCGAGATAAAAATGTGTCCCAGTACTGAAGGAGTTAAAATGATCGTATATGGTTTTCTCTAGATTGTTATTATTTTTTTTTTTTTTTCATGCAAGAGGGGAAGTCGACCAAAGTTAACAAAAGATAAAGAAAAAGACCCTCTTGAATGGGAGTTTCCTTACCCTTAAAGAAAATAAATAGCCAAAAGTCTAGGATAAACCACAATATATTTTACATCGGTCCGTACTTACTCTATCCATCAATCATATCACTGAGTAAAGTCCACCGTCTCTCGAACAACTTAGACATCACGATCGTGGCTGATCCAGTTCTAAGCGTGTTACAGAAGGAGGGAGCGAGAAGGCCGAGAAGAGCTTATCCCTTAATTGAACTTAAATTGATTATCATAACGCACATCACGGTGTCAAGTTCAACACACTAACCTGTAAGAGAACGAGGCGAAGGAAGGGAAATGTGTTTGTGTTACTGTGTTAAATGTCCCTTGTGTGTGCATGATACTCATAATGGTCGTTCTTGTTTTACATAATATGTGTATATATATAAGAGAGAAAAAGAGAGAGAGAGAGAGAGAGAGAGAGAGAGAGAGAGAGAGAGAGAGAGAGAGAGAGAGAGAGAGAGAGAGAGAGAGAGAGAGAGAGAGAGAGAGAGAGAGAGAGAGAGAGAGAGACACACACACACACACACACACACACACACACACACACACACACACACACACACACACACACACACACACACACACACACACACACACACACACACACACACACACACACACACACACACACACACACACACACACACACACACAC
>NC_059271.1:5020000-5032500 GCF_017591435.1 Portunus trituberculatus | reverse complement strand
GTCTCTCAGGACGCCCCATCCAGCCGGACCCACGAAGGCATTGTAGATATCTCAATGTCTCCGTATCGAGGGTTTACGAAGAGCGAGAGTGCGAGAGAGAGAGAGAGAGAGAGAGAGAGAGAGAGAGAGAGAGAGAGAGAGAGAGAGAGATCGTTGAGGAGTATGTTATTTTCCTCCTTTTCCACCTCCTTCACTTCCACCAATTTTCTCTTCTCTTTTTCCTCGTTCCTTCTCTATTTTTATCCAATCTTCTTTCTCTATTTCCAGGATCTTTTTTTTTCTCTCTCTTCTGGTTCCTCAACTTGTTATCCCTTCCTTCCTTCTTTCCTTCTTTCCTTCCTTTTCTTTCTTTCTTTCTTCCTTTCTTCCTTTCTTGTCGATGCTCACTATTTTCTGTTTTTTTCTTTTTTACGTTACTTTTTTTTTATTATTGGTTCCTTTCTCTCCTCCTCCTCCTCCTCCTCCTCCTCCTCCTCCTCCTCCTCCTCCTACATCTCCTTCTCCTCTGCTTTTTTTTTTTTTTTTTTTTTGTTTCGATTGTTTCTGTTATTTTTTTTTTATCCTAGTTCTTTGTTGCTTTCCTTTTTCATAGTTCGCTTTTCCTGTTCCCCAAACTTTCCTTCCTTTCTCCTATTCACTTCAATTTCCTTTTTTCCACATTCCCTTACCTCTCCTCATCCCCAACAGACAGACAGACACACACACACACACACACACACACACACACACACACACACACACACACACACACACACACACACACACACACACACACACACACACACACACACACACACACACACACACACACACACACACACACACACACACACACTCTCTCTCTCTCTCTCTCTCTCTCTCTCTCTCTCTCTCTCTCTCTCTCTCTCTCACTTTCCTTTCAAATTCCTTCTCAGCTTAAAGGTAGGTCTCTCTCTCTCTCTCTCTCTCTCTCTCTCTCTCTCTCTCTCTCTCTCTCTCTCTCTCTCTCTCTCTCTCTCTCTCTCTCTCTCTCTCTCTCTCTCTCTCTCTCTCTTTACATTTTCTTTTCAAGTATTAACTGAGCGTCCTTCCTCGGCGGGGTGAATGGCCGAGGTATTGCTCTCTTGTATCACTGTCACTCGCAAGTCCTGTCTGTGTACACACCCTATATCCACTCCCTCTCCTCCCAGGCCCTTTAATCTCACCCCTCCTCCTCTTAGTCCTCCCTCTGGCTCTTACGTGTGTGTGTGTGTGTGTGTGTGTGTTCTGTCTTTCTGTCTTTGGCTCTCTCTATATGTCTGCGTGTCTATTTGTCTCTCTCTTGTTCGCTCTTCAGTTTCTCCTCACTATGCTTCTCTTTGTACTTTCTCCCTTCCATGCCTCCTTTTCCAAACCCCGCATTTTGTCTCTCTTTCTCTCTTTTCTTCTTCTCTCTCTCTCTCTCTCTCTCTCTCTCTCTCTCTCTCTCTCTCTCTCTCTCTCTCTCTCTCTCTCTCTCTCTCTCTCTCTCTCTCTCTCTCTCTCTCTCTCTCGTTTCTGTCTCACGCACAAACTCACTCAATTCTTCCTTCCATGTACTTTTCCTTCCTCCTTTTCCCTCGTCACCTCGGCAACATCTCGTCTCCTCGTCTGGTCGTGTCTCCTTCACTGCATCTCCCTCCTTTTCTCTGATGTAATCTCGACGGCATGTTCTTCTCCCTAAAGTATTGCGCCCACACTTTGCTCTTTCCCCAACTCTCCCTTACATATGTTTCCTTTTTCTTTTCCTTTATTTATTTATTCATCTATTCATTCAATTTATTCATCTGTTTATTTTTTTGCTCTCAATATTCTTATTTTATTCATTGTTTTTTCTTGACTAAAGAGGTTTGTTGTTTGTACTTTGTAGTGAAATGGTTGTCGAACTCCAATTATTGACTGGCTTGTTTTGAGATCAGTTTTTAAAAATATACAACTAATAATCAAACTTTCTTTAAAATGCGCCGGTGCGGTCAATCTTGTTAAGTTAAGCTCACCTTTGATGCGTGGTGTGGTGCTGCACGTTAGGTTAGCGGCAGGGCACGAAGGATTACGTCAGACTTCATTATATGCATTTTGTTGTTTTACGTAAATGGGTCAAGCTGGAAAAGGGCAACGAAAACGATCAAACGAAAGGACTCACTGAAATACCAGTCCTCGAACAGGGTCAAAAGAGTCAGCGAAAAGAATGGAATAAATGTTTCGAAACCTTCTTCTTAAATGAGTTCAGGTTATATGTAGCTGGAAATACTGAAACAGGCAAGGAGTTCAGGCAGGCAGGCAGGCAGGCAGGCAGGCAGGCAGGCATGGATGTCACTCGTAAAGTCTGGTTGTATTTATTGCTACTCGCGCAAGAGTCCACCTACTTGACCTCGGTGCTCCTGTTGCAACACATAAGCGTGCCATCCTGACAAACAAGACGCTCCTTAGGGAAACACATGATTTTGAATATATATATATATATATATATATATATATATATATATATATATATATATATATATATATATATATATATATATATATATATATATATATATATATATATATATATATATATATATATATATATATATATATATATATATATATATATATATATATATATATATATATATATATATATATATATATATATATATATATATATATATATATACATATATTTAGCTTAGTGACGCAAAGGTGGTGTTAGGTTAAGTGCAGACAACTTGAGGCGATCCAAAAATGTGTATTTTCCTTCCCTGCCAGAGTTATATTCCGGTATAATGATATACATGTTTTGTTCTTATTTATTCGAAGCGGCCTGTTCTGTAGGGATGAGGTGGAGCAAGAAGAGAAACGCGATACGCAGTAGGAGAAGGAAGATCCCGAAGAGGAAGACGAGGAGTTTGAGGAGGAGAAGAAGGCGAAAAAGGAAACTTCTGAAATAAAAAAAGTTGAAAAAACTGGGAAAGACAAGAGAAAAGAAAAAAGAAGAAAGAAAAAGAAAGAGGAGAAAGAGGAGGAGGAGGAGGAGGAGGAGGAGGAGGAGGAGGAGGAGGAGGAGGAGGAGGAGGAGGAAAAGGAGGAGGAGGAGGAGGAGGAGGAGTAGGAGGAGGAGGAGGAGGAGAAGGAATAAGAGGAGAAGAAGAAGGAAGAGGAGGAAGACAACAAGTACGAAGACAAAGACGAGAATAAGCGAGATTGAAGACGGAAAAATAAACAAGTACAACAAGAATAAACATGAAGCAAAAAAAGCAGTAAATAAAAGAGAGAAGTAAGAGAGAGAGAGATAACGATGATGGTGAAACAAAGAGAGAGAGAGAGAGAGAGAGAGAGAGAGAGAGAGAGAGAGAGAGAGAAGACTTTTCTAACCGACTTACCAATTGGTGAGAAGTGAGGCGAGGCGAACCTGTCTCACATGACGACGCTGAGCAATGAAATAGGCAAGACCCATCCCAAAGAGTACTGCCCGACCCTCTGACACATGTTCGACGGTAGCAGATCTCAACACACTGCCGTCCTGGAATATTTGATACAGCGGCACACTCCTCCACCTTTTTTATTTTTCAGTTACTCGCGGGAAACACCTGCGCCGGGTAAACGTGATGGGGGTGGGAAAAAACAAAACACATTGACCACACCCAACTTCGAATACCAAGCTCTTCTTCCTCTTTGAATGATAGAGTCGGTGAGTGAGTAACGAAATGCTTTAGGTCAGGTCAATTCAGGGTGTTTTCTTGTCGACATTGATGAATACGTTTGCACACACACACACACACACACACACACACACACACACACACACACACACACACACACACACACACACACACACACACACACACACACACACACAGTGGTTAGAGCGCTGGCTTCACAAGCCAGAGGACCGAGGTTCGATTCCCCGGCTGGGTGGAGATATTTGGGTGTGTCTCCTTTCACGTGAAGCTCCTGTTCACCTAGCAGTGAGTAGGTACGGGATGTAAATCGAGGAGTTGTGACCTTGTTCTCCTGGTGTGTGGTGTGTGCCTGGTCTCAGGACTATCCGAAGATCGGAAATGATGAGCTCTGAGCTCGTTCCGTAGGGTAACGTCTGGCTGTCTCGTCAGAGACTGCAGCAGATCAAACAGTGAAACACACACACACACACACACACACACACACACACACACACACACACACACACACACACACACACACACACACACACACACACACACACACACACACACACACACACCGCGTAGTGTAGTGATTAGCACGCTCGACTCACAATCGAGAGGGCTGGGTTCATGTCCCGGAAGCGGCGAGGCAAATGGGCAAGCCTCTTAATGTGTGGCCCCTGTTCACCTAGTAGTAAATAGGTACGGGATGTAACTTGAGGGGTTGTGGCCTCGCTTTCCCGGTGTGTGTTGTGTGTAATGTGGTCTCAGTCTTACCCGAAGATCGGTCTATGAGCTCTGAGCTCGCTCGGTAATGGGGAAGACTGGTTTGGTGACCAGCAGACGACCGAGGTGAATTACACACACACAGACACACACACACACACACACACCCGGTAGCTCAGTGGTTAGAGCGCTGGCTTCACAAGCCGGAGGACCGGGGTTCGATTCCCCGGCCGGGTGGAGATATTTGGGTGTGTCTCCTTTCACGTGTAGCCCCTGTTCACCTAGCAGTGAGTAGGTACGGGATGTATATCGAGGAGTTGTGACCTTGTTGTCCCGGTGTGTGGTGTGTGCCTGGTCTCAGGCCTATCCGAAGATCGGAAATAATGAGCTCTGAGCTCGTTCCGTAGGGTAACGTCTGGCTGTCTCCTCAGAGACTGCAGCAGATCCAACAGTGAATCACACACACACACACACACACTTTCCACCTTCCACCTTCCATATACAGGATTATCATCATCATTATGAATTTCACTATCATCATCATTATTAGCAAGACATCATCAACATTACTGCCATCATTGTCATTAACATCGTTATTTTTTAATATAATCATCGTAATCACCATCGTCATCATCATTAAAATAATTCTCTAGAAGGTAATATCATAAAGGTCGAGGTCACCACCACCGCCACCACCACCACCACCATCACTAATGCCGCCACAGTTCACATTTGCTGGAATATTTTACCGGAATGAGAATAGTGAGCCGGTATTATGGAGTAGCCGGGCCGGTATACAATGAGTCTTGCATTCACTTGCATCGAGCGTGCCAAAAATTCCCGCACCATCTCGCACATCATAAATTTACGGATCTACTGCCTATCATTGTGTGTGTGTGTGTGTGTGTGTGTGTGTGTGTGTGTGTGTGTGTGTGTGTGTGTGTGTGTGTGTGTGTGTGTGTGTGTGTGTGTGTGTGTGTGTGTGTGTGTGTGTAATGTGGCCCTTGTCACATTATTACGCCATACATTTCCAGCATAACTGCCTGCAACACACCTTCATAGCTGATAATTATACTTTTATTTATGAGTTGTGTTTTCCCTACATCTCTTCCAGTTACGCTATAGTCATCACAATTATTACTCTTATTATTATTATTATTATTATTATTATTATTATTATTATTATTATCAACATCATCATTATTATTATTATTATAACATTTCAGAGCCTAGGTGTTCAGGATTTCACCGCTTCATTTTTATCCTTCCCTTCTGTTGTCAATCACACGTATACGTGTGACGTTCAGGTTCATATATTAAATTGAACAATTGGAAATGATGTTGCGAACGATAACAGAATTTCTTTCCTGATATCTCTCTCTCTCTCTCTCTCTCTCTCTCTCTCTCTCTCTCTCTCTCTCTCTCTCTCTCTCTCTCTCTCTCTCTCTCTCTCTCTCTCTCTCTCTCTCTCTCTCTCTCTCTCCATTCCTTAATACGGCCATTTCAATTCAGATCATATATCACAAACTTATCACCAGCAGTTTATTGCCTCATAATCTATTACCTCATTCTTACCTTCATTTATTCTGAGATCCAATCAATGACGTCGCCTGAGATCTTCAAGAATGCTCTATATATATATCAACGCCAGTAATTTCCCTCACTCAA
Source organism: Portunus trituberculatus (assembly GCF_017591435.1). Taxonomy (NCBI): domain Eukaryota; kingdom Metazoa; phylum Arthropoda; class Malacostraca; order Decapoda; family Portunidae; genus Portunus; species Portunus trituberculatus. Next base: position 5,026,462 of record NC_059271.1, on the reverse strand, counting down.
ACCCTCCACCTCGCATCATCTCTCCACACACACACACACACACACACACACACACACACACACACACACACACACACACACACACACACACACACACACACACACACACACACACACACACACACACACACACACACACACACACACACACACACACACACACACACACACACACACGCTGGTATTTTCATTAGTTAGCTATGTAAGTTATAGAGCCCATTTAGCTTTTTTTCTTGCATATCGGGACCGGGACATGTGGCCGAGAAGATTAGGTCACATTTGGATTAATAATAAGTCGTTTGAATTCTAATCTTCAGGCTCCTCCCCCTCCTCTCTCTCTATCTCCCTCTCTCTCTCTCTCTCGTAGGTGAAGAGGGGCATGCATATCAGACGTGTGTGATTTATTGGTGTCTTTGTGGCGTTGTGTGCGAACCAGTAGAGAATTCAGGAACATTTTCTCTCTGTCGTCATCAGGAGCTTTAAAAGAACTATTAGAGAAATTTATGGACGAGGATGATTGTTTGTGGCAAGTAGTGTATGAAGAGCTGATGGGTTTCTCTCTCTCTCTCTCTCTCTCTCTCTCTCTCTCTCTCTCTCTCTCTCTCTCTCTCTCTCTCTCTCTCTCTCTCTCTCTCTCTCTCTCTCTCTCTCTCTCTCTCTCTCTCATTTGTTTAATTAGTCTAGTTTATTTATTCTATTTTATTCTATTTTTGTCTATTGTATTTATGAATTTCGTCCATACGGTTCTAGGATTTTTATTCAGGTGAGTTGCTTAAAAGAGCACAGGAGTGGAATAAGGAGATTGCAGTTTCATATTCATGGAGCAAAAATAAATAGTAAATGGATAAATGTAGAAATAAAAGGTAAAATGAAAATAAATCAAGCATAGTAACCTGAACTCTGTGTGTGTGTGTGTGTGTGTGTGTGTGTGTGTGTGTGTGTGTGTGTGTGTGTGTGTGTGTTTCAATGTTTGATCTGCTGCAGTCTCTGACGAGACAGCCAGACGTTACCCTACGGAACGAGCTCAGAGCTCATTATTTCCGATCTTCGGATAGGTCTGAGACCAGGCACACACCACACACTGGGACAACAAGGTCACAACTCCTCGATTTACATCCCGTACCTACTCACTGCTAGGTAAACAGGGGCTACACGTGAAAGGAGACACACCCAAATATCTCCACCCGGCCGGGGAATCCAACCCTGGTCCTCTGGCTTGTGAAGCCAGCGCTCTAACCAGTGTGTGTGTGTGTGTGTGTGTGTGTGTGTGTGTGTGTGTGTGTATATTTATCTTAGCTTACTTTTCCGTGTTTCAAGTATTATATAAAAGCAGATTTGAAAAGAAAATTAGCGGATTTGAAATGAAAAGTGTTTACCATCAAAAGAATTACTACAACAAAAAAAAGAGTGTTATTTATTATTTCATGTTTTAGCTGTTTGTATGAACTAAGCCGAATATACCTGCAATACACTCTTTTCCTTCCTATATATAGTTAGCCGAGAATTCTTCCTCCAAGCTTCCTTCACATTTCTTGCTCGCTGCAAACCTGCTAAGAAATATTGCAGCACTTAATTTTTTCACCGTCGCTGCAATTCATCTTTCAGTCCTTCTTGTTGCCGTGCTTCAGTGTACCTCTTTTTATTTACTTACTTATTTTCATGGAACGTATAAATTGCAGTGACATTTAACTCTGTCTGATATGTCTTCTAGTCAAGCCTGATAAACTAGGCGAGTCAAAGTCTTAAGAGTCTAATTCTTAAGACACCATTAACATCAGATGAAATGATGGAGTAATTTGATTTCTTGAAATCTTCAGTTTTATTGTTGATGTGCAAAATGTAAACTTTCGTAGAAAAAAAATAAATAGCATTCTAGTATTCAAGGTCTTAACATTCTTCTTCACACAATTCTTCTTTCTCCCGCGGCGTGAACACCCCATTAGTTTTTCATCCTTTACTTCTGAGTCCCTGCACGTTCATTGTTAATCACTGGCTGACATGGAACCTACCGCCTCCTAAGTTAAGCAATTCTAACAAGTGCATTTATTAATTTCAAGGGAAGTACATTCACTTATTCTGATCTTTCTTAACACTCGAGACTCTTCATTTCCATTTTTATTTTTATCGCGGCACTTTCTCGCAGTCTTCGTTTCTTTAATACTGTTTAGTTTTTCTTCTGTAAAGATATATAGATTATGTGTCCACTTAAAAATAAGACTCGAAATGGCAGTGAAGACAACCCACCCCATCGTACACAAACACACACACACACACACACACACACACACACACACACACACACACACACACACACACACACACACACACACACACACACACACACACACACACACACACACACACACACACACTCTCTCTCTCTCTCTCTCTCTCTCTCTCTCTCTCTCTCTCTCTCTCTCTAAGTCTATCTATCATACGTGTTGCCATTGCTCTCGCCATCTAGTGTTTGGTGAACGTCGCAGCCACGTCTCAGATATCTAATTTCCACTCCTTCAGCCTCCACTCCAAAGTTTTTGACCTCAGCTTTACCTTTTCTTGAAGGTGAGGTGAAAACAGGGGCAGAAAAATGTTAATTGACACGGCTTAGGTTTAATTAGGGCAAGAAGACAGAAATAACGCATTAATGGCTTTCTTTTTACAGTAGGAGGTAATGCATCCCATCCCCTTTTTTCGCGTGCTGGCATTTTTAAGATAAAATTGTTGGAATAATGTTGTACATCTGAAAACTCTTTGAGTTTTGAGTACATTCAAGGAACAATGTAGTAGACTGCCACCTGTTAATGACTTCCTGATGGGATAGCGTTTGCATAAAGATTGGTTGTGGGAGAAAAGAAAGAGCATTTTATTTTCTTAATATTTAATGGAAGTTGTTAGCGGCGCCTGTAGATGGGTTTACAGCGGACGTGTGTGCAGCTTGAGGCTTTACTGCTTCCTGCGGTGATGCGCCTCCGGGATGGAGGTAATGTGGTGGTGGATGCTGATGTGCGGCCCTAGGGGTTGCGAATTCAATCCCGACTCGCAGCAGCAATTCCTGGATGTGAAAGTTTACACTCTTGCACCCACGGCGGCGCCGGAGCTGTGGCCTTGCTGTGGTACGCTGGGATTCTAGCCACTTATATTTTCCTTTTCATATCAAAGGAATCGTTTAAATATTTTTCTTCGCCATTCTGGAAACAAAGTACACACACATACACACATACACACACAAGCACACACACACACACACACACACACACACACACACACACACACACACACACACACACACACACACACACACACACACACACCCATTCACCCACGCACACACGCACGCACGCACGCACGCACGCACGCACGCACACACACACTAGCCAGAGGATCGGGGTTCGATTCCCCAGCCGGGTAGAGATATTTGGGTGTCTCCTTTCACGTGAAGCCCCTGTTCACCTAGCAGTGAGTAGGTACGGGATGTAAATCGAGGAGTTGTGACCTTGTTGTCCCGGTGTGTGGTGTGTGCCTGGTCTCAGGCCTATCCGAAGATCGGAAATAAAGACCTCTGAGCTCGTTCCGTAGGGTAACGTCTGGCTGTCTCGTCAGAGACTGCAGCAGATCAGTGAAACACACACACACACACACACACACACACACACACACACACACACACACACACACACACACACACACACCGCGTAGTGTAGTGGTTAGCACGCTCGACTCACAATCGAGAGGGCTGGGTTCGAGTCCCGGTAAGCGGCGAGGCAAATGGGCAAGCCTCTTAATGTGTGTCCCCTGTTCACCTAGCAGTAAATAGGTACGGGATGTAACTCGAGGGGTTGTGGCCTCGCTTTCCCGGTGTGTGTTGTGTGTTGATGTGGTCTCAGTCCTACCCGAAGATCGGTTTATGAGCTGTGAGCTCGCTCCATAATGGGGAAGACTGGCTTGGTGACCAGCAAGTGACCGTGGTGAAGTACACACACAAACACACACACAGACACACACACACACACACACACACACACACACACACACACACACACACACACACACACACACACACACACATCCTTAATTTACAACATGCATGAACCCTTCACGTATATGATTGATTTCCTCTTAACTTTCCATCGATATACATTGCCATCAATGTATTGGATTTGTAGGACTACGAACATTGCTCTGTAGTTATGCTGATTCTTCTTTACGCCACTTAAACACTTCCTGAACACAAAAAAACGTACAAAAAATCTATAAGACAGGTATTCTTCGGTAGCATGCCCCTCTCGACTACCTAAACACTAAACGCCAACGCGGGCAAGCGGGTATCCTTCGAATGTATTATAAGCTGAGAAGTATCCTCGACTTTAAGGTCAACTGGATAAACATACACATGAAAACATAGCACAAACTTGACTCAGATCATTGACATCAAATTGAATGACGAGCGGAAGTAAGCACCTCTCACTGTCCTTCTTCACTACATCTCTCTTCCTATTTCAGTGCGAGTCAAGGGATGATAGTCAGTGCTTTCAACAATTATCCGAATCATCAATTTCCTTTTATACATTTTTGTATACCAGGACATGACCAATTTCTGGAGGAAAAAAGAAAATAAAAGCTAAAAATATATTGCGAGTAGCATGGTAACAAAATGACACCGAAGCTCGCTTTACTGAGCTACATAAAACACGTGAACAGGAAACTCTAAGTGTAAAGGAATCATGTATTTCGCAATGTAATAAAGATTTACAGTGAGCATCATCACCCAACAATATACGGAGTCAACACGCGGCTCTAGCTTCCTGGAATGAGGCCACAAGATACTCGATGAATTAGGGAATCCATTACCATTACCTGGCATTCAAGAATATGCTATTTTTATGTACGTTATCTTTCATCATCAGACACTCGATTCAGCTTCCCTCATGCGGAAATAACTCCGTGCATTTTCCCTGATCTCAGACCCAGTTTTCTGTTTTTTTCTTTTTTTTTATTCACACAAAGAGCTTTAAAAAATCCAGGGAGAGCAACTCCATTACGTTGCTCACTCAAAGTCATAGGCTGAAGATTCACCGTGAGTTCTTCTTCCGGGGAATGCGAAGTCTACACTACGCTGAACACCCTATTAGTTCTTGAGCCTGAAGTGCAAGTGACTTTGAGGGCTTGGTTTTTTTCCGTCTACTTTCCAATTCTTCTAACCAGCTGCCTTATAGGCGTAACGACTGAGGTTAGGTGATCAGGTTTCTCTTTTTTTTTCTATTATTTTTTTTATTTTATTCCGTCAGTGACACATTGATCCTCCTCCTTCTGAGTTGCGTGGTGTCCTTAGACTATTGAAAGCCGGTGGTATTACACTGTCTTCAACAACGACGCTTATCTCTGACATGTGTAGCTCGTGCTGACACATTTTCATACCTTTAGTCCCCTACTTATAACTTTCTTATGTAATATTCACGAGCAACAAAAAATAAATAAAACTGTGGGCTTTGCAATTAAAGTGATATAACATTTTGAAAATGTTGTAACTACATCTCCTTTTTGCATTACTGGTACAATTACTAAGATAGGATGCGTTTTTAAACTTGCAGTGAATTTAATTTTTTTTTTTCTGAAAGTACAAAGTTAAAGGAAAAAACAAAAACATGAAAAGTTTTTTTGTAAATTCAGCCTCGTAGTGGAAAACATGTGTGCCCTTATCCACCTCAGGAGTAAAGCGCGCACTTGTCCGTCGATAGGTGACATGTAATAGATAAAAATAGAGGGAGGGAGTCATGGCTTAATCTGTGTGAGGAACTGAAACCAGGAAAGAGGCTTCCATCGATCAGGTAATTGTGATATCTGAGGGTAACTCGGCAATGTTTCTCCTAAAATGTGATAATGAAAAAGATATGATTCATGGAAGAGGAAAGCATAAAAATACTAGTGTAAATAATAGAGTCAAAAAATGTTAACGAAGGAAGGCGGTCAGTCAGCAAAAAAATGAAAAAAGAAGAAAAGTCATGTTCAAGTAAGTTTGACCATGGTTTTAGCTTTAAAAGAAGTGAAGTTCGAATCATATGTTTGTAAATGTTTCATAGTAAGTCCCGCAGTGAACACAAAAGGAGGTGGTGCGTGGAGCTGCATCCGTGAGGCCGCAAAACTTTCAGCGGAACCAGTGAATCTGGTCCGTACCTATATAAATTTGGACATTTCCTGAGGGGAAGCGCTAATTATTAATGCACGTTTTTTTCCTAAACCTGAAATAAGCGTGAACTAACCATAAATATCTAGTTTTTATTTTATTCTATCATTATTTCTTTATTATTTATTTTTTTTAAGGAAACGAGTGCAAGAATTTGATTAATTTTGTTCACGGTGCACTGACCGGCAATGTTTGCTTTAGCGGATTAAAGTAATTACGATGTTAGCAATAATGATAATAATAATAATAATAATAATAATAATAATTTTGATCAAAATAAT
>NC_059271.1:4995000-5015000 GCF_017591435.1 Portunus trituberculatus | reverse complement strand
AGAGCTCATTTGAATATAAAGCTAGGAAAAACATTGCATTTTCTATGTCCGTGTGTGTGTGTGTGTGTGTGTGTGTGTGTGTGTGTGTGTGTGTGTGTATGTGTGTGTGTGTCTATCTGTCTGTTTGTCTGTCTATATGTCTGTCAGTGTGTGTGTGTGTGTGTGTGTGTGTGTGTGTGTGTGTGTGTGTGTGTGTGTGTGTGTGTGTGTGTGTGTGTGTGTGTGTGTGTGTGTGTGTGTGTGTGTGTGTGTGTGTGTGTGTGTGTGTGTGTGTGTGTGTGTGTGTGTGTGTGTGTGCATGTGTGTGTGTTCCGGTACAATACAATTTGGGCACGTACAACAACAACAACAACAACAAAAAAATTCGATATTAATAGATATGCAAGAAAAAGTTACAGTGGAACAACCAAGTGGAGAATAGTGTGGCCATATCCAATTAATATTTACAAGAAAAATTAATCGTTCTAGAAATATTAAAAGAAAAAAAAGATAAAAAAATAAAATTGGTGAACGAAAGTGGAATCAAACTTGAAGTTGATACGATAAAGATGATCAATATTTCTCGTGCTTCAAAACGTGATGATGGAAACCTATTGGAAACTTTTTTGTGCGCGTTTTTATTTTTCCCAACTCTTTCTTTTACGTAGACTTTTCTTGCTGCCAATTTGCGATCATAGATGTAATGAAGGATACAGCGATGTGACACTCAGAAAAATTTAAAATAAAATGACGGGAGAGAGAAAAAAAGAGAGATAGAGATAGATAGATAGACAGAGAGAGATAGATAGATAGATAGACAGACAGAGATTGATAGATAGACAGAATTTAGAGAGAGAGAGAGATAGAGAGGGAGAGAGGGAGAGAGGGAGAGCATGGAAAACAAGGCATACATGGATCCAATAGAAATGTAAATGAATATAACAATAAATTACCGGAGAGGAACTATCATATTTCTGTTTCAAGTGTGTAGGTGCAGCTTCCGTAATATCTGTAGGGCACCGGAAATGAAAGAATCAGGAACTGTCAATTGGAAGGATCACGATTTCACTTTGTACCAGCAACATATACATCATACAAATCCATCACATGCACGTTTCTTTACTGCTATCCGTACGCTCTTTCTATGTAAGGGGGAGAACTACCAAGGACAAAAAAATGAATAGAAAAAAAATAAATAAAAAAAAGGCTCACTGGAATTGTTGTCTCCATATTCTTGCATCAATATAATATTATACTATATACCAACATCACTTTCAGCTTTATCCTTTCTCACTTGATTACCACAACATTATTTCAAGTTCCATCTCACAGACACTGTCCCACTATATTTCAAAGCAACACACTTCCATACTCCTCACACAGACATCTGATTGCACTGCACCTCGCAAAACACCACAAACTATAGGTCCAGCCGGCAGCGAAAGACGCCAGACCACTTCTAAAGGTTTTCTTGGCTTTTGTAATGTCTCCTTTAGCAAATTTCTTGACCTGGAACGTCGCAGGCAACTGTCTAGACTAGAGCTCCTCCCGACTCCTCCTTCTCGCCAGTTTATCTTCTCTTTACACGTCCTACTCCTCCTCTTCCTCCTCCTCCTCCCAACACCTCTTCCTCCTCCGCCTTCTTCATCACCTCCTTCTTCTCCTTCTCCTCCTCCTCCTCCTCCTCCTCCTCCTCCTCCTCCTCCTCCTCCTCCTCCTCCTCGTCCTCCTCCTCCTCCTCCTCCTCTTATTTGTACTCCCCTTTAGGCAGTGCATTCGTCACATCTTCTTGATTGTGGAATGCAGGGAATATTTTCTATGTGAATGTCTGAAATGCTTGTCTGTCTGTGTGTGTGTGTGTGTGTGTGTGTGTGTGTGTGTGTGTGTGTGTGTGTGTGTGTGTGTGTGTAATTAACCATGGTCGTCTGCTGGTCACCCAGCCAGCCCTCCCCATTACGGAGCGACCTCAGAGCTGATAGACCGATCTTCGGGTAGGACTGAACCCACAACATACTCCACACACCGGGAAAGCGAGGCCACAACCCCTCGAGTTATATCCCGTACCTACTTACTGCTAGGTGAATAGGAGCTACACATTAAGAGGCTTGCCCATTTGCCTCGCCGCCCCGGGACTCGAACCCGGCCCTCTCGATTGTGAGTCGAGCGTGCTAACCACTACACTACGCGATGTGTGTGTGTGTGTGTGTGTGTGTGTGTGTGTGTGTGTGTGTGTGTGTGTGTGATGAAGAGAGGCGTAAAACAATATTATTTTAATCAAGGTCATATTGTTCTGTTTCCATATTTGCGTATGTAGTTTGTCTTCCATGAATGTTCCTCCCACCCACCACCTTCACAGACGTTTACATCCAATTCTTTCCATACTCGAGTGTGAACAGATATTATTATAAGTACCAGAATTATTTTATAATATGCGTAGATTACTCAGATTGTGTAATTTTAGCGGTATAATATTTTACATTCGATTTACAGACAACACGAACTTAGTGTAGAAAAGTTTGATTATAATTAGGCTGCATTCACTCGACCCGAAGAGAAAGTTATATCAAGTTAATAAATAAACAAATTGATGGCAAATGCAATAGTATGAATGCATATTTCATGGTACTTAGAGCTCAGCGTAAGCGGAGAAAATCCACATAATATGTAGGTATTAGTAAAGAACTAGACGGTGGTAAGATCACTTAGAAAACTTATTTAAGAGATGCAATTTAAGAGAGGCAATGTATAAAGTCATAAATGTGTTTATCAGAGTTCATCTTTATAGGGCTTATACTAATTTAGATTATACTGGTCTGCTCCTCACATTACGGGAAAGAAATAGGTCTGTTATATTTATCATAGAGAAGAACGATTAAAAAGATACAAAGGATGTGTCTTAATCCTTGCGAAAAGTGATTCAGAATTAGAGCTTTACATTCGTAAAAGAGACGTAAATGATGAAGTGAGCAGTTAGAGGTACTGATGTACTGTACCGTAAAGCATATCACAAGGACAGTATACAAAAAAAAAAAAAAAACCGGTCAGCTATCAAGGTGGATCCAGAGCTAATGAGTTTTAACTCGATAGAATTGACCAAGAACCATTATCGTTATTACTATCATAATTATTATCATCATCATCATCATCATCATAATCATCATTATCATCACCATCACCATCATCATCACTATTCAAAATAATTACACACACACACACACACACACACACACACACACACACACACACACACACACACACACACACACACACACACATATTTATATCCATAAACATTTCCTCTAGACATTTAATTATCTGATTAACATTAGTTTGACGTTGTAATTACTATGAAGTAAGTGTTATGCAATGATGTGATTATTAAAGATAAGGATGACAGACAATTATCTTCCTTGTCATTTTTTAAAGCTTTAATTGAATAAGCGTAAAGGTCACATTATTACCACACATGTTATCTACTCGTATAGTGTGAGATAGACTAAAAGTATTTAATACACTTTTGTTTTTCTTCGGCCTTTACATTGCATGGATAATGTTTTATTTCCTTCTTTTCATAACAATGATTACTGATTTGTTATAAATGTGTTTGTACTATGTAGTATTCGGTGATCATAATCTACATTTTGTTGTCACTGTGTTGCTTTGCACACGTTGCACAACAACTGTGTTGCTTTTGTAAAACATCATGTAAAACATCATTGTGTTGATTTCAGCCTTCATATAAAGGCATCAGTTTTCAAGAATGTCCAATCCAAACTAACAATATATCTTTTTTGATGACAAATACAGCGCAATCGTACAGTCACACCCACCGAAACACCCACAGCGACATCCAACGCTCTTCCCATGAATAATTTCCGTTTAACATTATTCAAAACTCTCTCCTGAGAACGTAATTATCATAGCTACCTATGGTGTTCCATTAACTCACTACAAGATTTACTCATATTTTGAAATTTAGATATATGAATATTTTTCCAAAAATTTTCTGTATCATATAAAGGCCATATGTAGTTCCTTTGCTGTACCTATGCATTATACATATATATATATATATATATATATATATATATATATATATATATATATATATATATATATATATATATATATATATATATATATATGCATTTCTTTTTTCTTTTTCTTTTTTACGCAACTCTCTTGATCTATCTTTTGTGTGGGTTTTATTTATTTATTTATTATTATTATTTTTTTTTTAGTACATGGCCCTTGCATCGTACTTATTTCGTAATATTTTCTACCTGTTTAGTAAGAAGAATGTAGCGGATTTATCAGCAAGACTCTGAATGATGTCAATACTCTTAACAATTTCCGTGGGGAAGATTGTGCCGAACTGCCAGTAAGGTTGTGGATGACGCTACCAATTTGTGTCTGGCTCAATTTGTACCGGTCACTGGCTGGTATCCAATAATACACCACATATTGGCCTCACTCACCCTAATACTTTTAGTCCTTCATCAATTTTCTGATATATAAGACCGAAATCATATGACCTGAACTTTTATTTTTAGACAGGTGAATTGTTGGTAATCATCTGTAAATGTAGTTTTATGATTACAAAGGAAACCCAAAAGGAACACAATAGAAAAAAAAAGACTTATTTACTGGTCCCAGCAAGGCTGAAGTAAATCTTGCTATCTAACCTCTGAATAAAGTAAGGAATGTATTCCAGTAAAGGTGAGAAGCTGTTCCTTCCATGGTGGTGCCAGTCGTCTCTGCAAAAGTTAGATGATGTCATTCAACATCCTCAGGTTCTTAGGCACAGCTTATGCAGAAATGATATAAATAAATTTAAAAAATATATATTGTTTCATCATATTTTGTGCATTAATGTTGATTCCTGTTTAACTATCCATCATCCTGCTACACGATTATATGTAATTTCTAAAAGAGGCACATATTCTTTCTTTCAAAAAAGATGCAAGATGAATTGTTTCTCCGACAAAGAAAAGAACGCGGTATGCTATTTCATGCTGTTTTCTATGAAAGGATATCCAATAATATGAACTAAAACATGAAAATAATCAAAGTTATGATTCATCAAAATAAGTCACTAATTAATTGCCTCTGAAGATTCGTCAAGATTTTTCTCCAGTCACCTACTCTTTGTTAATCCTTGATTACAAGGAAGGGAAAATGTTATGATGGTGACTGCTATAGTAGCAGCAACAACAGAAGTAATAGTAGTAGTAGTAGTGGTAGCAGTAGTAGTAGTAGTAGTAGTAGTAGTAGTAGTAGTAGTAGTAGTAGTAGTAGTAGTAGTAGTGTAGTGGTAGTAGTTGAAGTAGTAGTAGTAGTAGTAGTAGTAGTAGTAGTAGTGTAGTGGTAGTAGTGGTAGTAGTAGTTGTTACAGCAACAGCAGCAGCAATAGCAATAACAACAACAGTAATAACAACATCAGCAACAACAGGAACAGTAGCAGCAGCAGTAATAGTAGTGTGATGGTGTTAGAGGTTGTAGTTGTGGTAGTACAATAGTAGTAGCAGTAGTTGTAATAGTAACACAAGTCATTATAATGCTAATAAAAAGAGAAATAGATTGAAATAGTTGCTTGTTGTTCTCTCTGACGTTGTCACTACTACATCGTATTGTGTATACTATAATGTCAACAAAACTAGAAACATTTTACTAAAGTGCATTTTCTTTCTCCTATCCCAGGTAAGTGTGACCCTCCAGTGTGCGGCCAGTACGAAAGTGCTGATGAGGTAGGTGCCTTCTGATTTTGAGCGGCCAGGAGTGGCCAGTCAACTGTATAATGGTTCTTCAAGCATGTTGAGCGGCCCACCAATTCGGGGTGAGGTTACACTTAGTTAGATCATTTTAGATTAGGTCTAAATTTATTTAAATTTTGTAACCTCGTACGTGAATCACACTGCGAATATTTTGAAGAACATGCAATGGTTAGTCTTAGGAATAAAGCCGAGTGTCATCCCAGGCAGGTTGATGAATCACTTTACATTTGGGAAGAATTGCGTCTGTGGTCGTGCTGCAGCTGCATAAGGTAAAGAAGACTAATTGGCAATAAGAACACTTTCCACATTCTTCACCTCTGTATGATGCCCCGTCACCATCAGGGCAGTTGTTAATCTCCGTGTCTTGAAACTGAGAAGTGGTGAGACGTCACACTGATAACAGCAATTTGTTGTAAAGGAAAGCATTGTATTGACCAAATACTTCAGGCAGTATGTTTCGCTGTAAGTTACCCTGTGAGTCCATAGGTGGAGTTTCTCTGAATGCGTTGAAAGACAATGGGCTCCTATTAAAAGTCAGATACGTAATAAAGGTCATTGAACCAATGGTGTGATGTTAATGCCTAACACACCATGTCATTCCTTTTATTTTATTAAAAATATTTGCCATTCATATACGGTCAAGTGCTCCAAACCGATTAGAATTTTGAAACTTGCTAATTTATAAGGAATTATATTTCTTATTTGACTCCATAAGGGGTAGGTGATGGTTCATGTGTGCACGCACTCGCTTCCTCTTTCTTTCATCTGTAAGCAAACAAGTGACTAAGCAAATAAATGCTGGGTGAATATTCGTGATGTATAAAACTATATACAAACTAATAAAAAAACAAGAGAAAATATCAACAGTAATTCTTTTACTCATCTCTAGCGCTACCAATGTTTATTTATAGAGACTATCATTGTTGGAAAATTTCACAGCGAAGACAATGTCCCCCAGACTGAAGCATCTTCTTTCTGAAAGCACTGGTTAGGTGGTGGCCGAGTGATGAACATCGTGATCTTGAGTCCTCCCTCAAGCTCCTCATTTTTTCAAGTAAGAATCATGTGCCGAAGAATCGGACATGTCTCCTATCTACCCTGTCCTCTGTGGCGACTGCATCAGGAAGATCCAGAGGTGGGCATAACCCTCTCCAAGAGCGTCACTCAAAAAAAAAAAAAAAAAAAAAAAAAAAAAGATAAATTAATTAACTGATAAATGGAAAATCCTGTCTCCGGCTACCTCCTCACAAATACATGTAGAATATGAGCCAATTTTCCAAGTCATTAAGAATCAGAAGAAATCCAGCAAACATGTTAGTTACTACCGTTACTTTTAATATGGAGATGAAAAGTTTCATCGAAAACTAAAATCATTAACATACCGTCTGAACTAGTAACAAGGTAAAGATCGTGTGTATCACAGGTATTTCTCTATGTACACAGGTGTGTGTGTGTGTGTGTGTGTGTGTGTGTGTGTGTGTGTGTGTGTGTGTGTGTGTGTGTGTGTGTGTGTGTGTGCCTGTGTGAGAGCACATGCGTATGTGCACGTGAATGAGCAGGCAATAGCATGAAGTTTAGGCATTGACTATGATCCAACATAGGAACAGCAGAAAACAGAACTGATAGTATCAGCTTAGGATTATTATAAGCATCATACTGGCGCACAGCCATCTGCCAAGCAAATTTAGAGAGAGAGAGAGAGAGAGAGAGAGAGAGAGAGAGTGAGTGAGTGAGTCAGTGAGTGAGTGAGTGTGAGCGAGTGAGTGTGAGTGTGTTTGAGCGAATGAGTGTGTGTGTGTGTGTGTGTGTGTGTGTGTGTGTGTGTGTGTGTGTGTGTGTGTGTGTGTGTGTGTGTGTGTGTGTGTGTGTGTGTGTGTGTGTGTGTGTGTGTGTGTGTGTGTGTGTGTGTGTATGTAGGTACTAGCAGAGTCTTGCATTAAGGAGGGGGCAAAATAGGGATAAAAGTAAACAGAAAGTCTTATGCCCCTTTGCCGCAGAAAGGAGAGAGACAAACAGTCAGCAAGATCAAAATAATATCAACATGAAAATAGCAATAGAATATAGCAAGAGAGAGAGAGAGAGAGAGAGAGAGAGAGAGAGAGAGAGAGAGAGAGAGAGAGAGAGAGAGAGAGAGAGGTCAAAGTGTCACTAACAGATTGATACTGGATAAGATGAAAAACTCTCAACTGAATCTTGTGAAATACCTTGTCAAAGAGAATTGTAAAAGTGGAGCTCCCGTCCTTTTCGTGTGAGAGACATATTCTATTTCTTTTATTCTTTTTTTTCCACAAAGACGGCAAGTGACGGAGGACTTTGATTCTGGCGTTCGGGAACTATTGCTCGAGTGGATACCTTTCCTAACCTCGTACCGTGGCAGTCACTGGAACACGTGCTTCTGTGTACACATGGGTCAGACATAAAATAGTCAGTGTGTTGTGGTAAAGAAGGGATTGCACGTGTCATTATCTTTTATAGGTAACTACTCAGTGGGATAAAAGTGATTGACACATCCTTTTGATTTAATCGTTACAACACCGTGGATTCATCAAAGAGTCCCGTGCCTGATGGAAGCCTTGAATGTCATCCTGGTCTTGCTGGTCAACTCTTGCACCTCACCCGTGTGTAGTATTAACCAGGCTATATAGATTACATTACTTAGCGTCACCTTTAAGGGTTTGAACCAAGTCCACCACACATGATGTAGGTCACTGCATCACTCAATCCAAGGGCAGTCAATAATGCTTTAAACATTTACAGCGGCGTTACAAAGCTACAAATCAGGAGGGGCGCTTATCTTCCTGGCACCATGAATACTGCGTGTCTTGGTGAATTCTAATTGTTATCAAATGAAAAAAAAAAAACTTATTCCTTCTCAATGGGAAATGAAAGGTAGGTCTTATTCTCTTTACTTCAACAATGTGTTTCTTGTATTGCGAATGATTATTTACGCAAATATTTGAGTCGTTTGATTGTGCTAAAAGCTACATATTTTATTATTTAAATGTAGTATGCCCTGTATTGCCAATAGTTTACAGCATTAATGATATAAACCCATACGAGAGAGGAGCAGATTGTCGTACCCTGATTCGTTATTGATGAAAATTCAGAGAAAGAAACAGAGAAGGTGGTCTCGGCAGGAGGTACAGCCAAGGAACAAAGCCAGGGAGTTCTGCAGCACTGCGAGGTAATTGCGAGCCACTTAGACGAGGAGCCAGACGAAGAAAGAACCTTTGTCGCCTCTTTGAGGAAGAATCAAACGCATTTCATGGGAGATTTAACTCAAGGACTTTTCCCTTACCATGTGGCACGTTTCTGGCACCATTTGTGCCAATTGGCAACGTGGAACGTTTGCGTCTTCTGAAAGTTAGCTCAGGTGAATGATCGGTACTAACTTAATTTTCTAGAGTCCTGAAAGGACACACACACACACACACACACACACACACACACACACACACACACACACACACACACACACACACACACACACACACACACACACACACACACACACACACACACACACACACACACACACACACACACACACACACACACACACACACACACACACACACACACACACACACACACACACACCTGCGTACATTGAGAAATGCTTGTTTTACATTTAGAAACAAAAGAGTTTCTGGAAAGTTCACAGGTTTTCAAATCCAGAAAAAATGATAAATCATTTTAGTGCACGACTAGGTGTTAGCGGCACATTATGAGCTCCTAAAGCTGCCAACACATTCAGCGGTCGCTGGCGCTGCACGGGACGTTGTACATATTCATTACTCCCACGCCAGACGCTAGTAAATGAACTCCTGGAATTATTATTTTCCGAAAAGAAACCAGCTGGAATAAATTTCTTTCCCTTCACTCCAACTCAACTTGACGTCCGCCATTGCCCCTTGATAGAAATATTCATGCTGGCTTCAGGGAACGGAAACCTTTTTTGTCATTCTGTAGGGACGTTACCGAGACTCTATTATGTATTTACACCGTATCGAACAATCTCTCTCTCTCTCTCTCTCTCTCTCTCTCTCTCTCTCTCTCTCTCTCTCTCTGTGTGTGTGTGTGTGTGTGTGTGTGTGTGTGTGTGTGTGTGTGTGTGTGTGTGTGCGTGCGTGCGTGCGTGCGTGCGTGTGTGCGCGCGCTATATTATTACATTACCGAATACCTTCGTTAATAAAACGTAAAATCGCTCTCATCCAATATTGAAAGGTTTGAGCAAAGGAAAATTTTCATTTTATCTGACGTGGCTTGCGTGTTTTATCAAGAAATCCCCGAATTAACCACGTTTACAGCGAGTTCGGCAAGCAAATCCATAGTAACAATGAATCTTTCCAAAACTTTAATTACTCTGTCTGGGAGGGAGGCGCGGGCTGGGGCTCACGAAGGAGGCGCAGCTGCTATCCTCAACGAGGCAGGAGAACCATTAACTAGCGTTAGATGGACTGTGCAAGTGTACGGTTAGATTGGATTAGTCCATATGCAAGCAGAGGAGTGCATTTGCCCTTAGTGGGAAGATGGGTCTGGTGAGCAGGCGTGTTCCGAGCTCGAATTACGGCGGCGCAAAAAAGCGCCGGTTTGAATAGCGGGGGAAGGGAGGGTACAGTGTGTTGGGGGGAAGGGGGGCACACGGAGCGAGGGACGTGGGGCGAAAGTGAAGAGGTAAGGTACGTACATTGCAGGTGACGGTAAATTGTAACACTAACTTCTTTGCATACCAACTTATAGAGTACACACATACAGACGGACACACACACACACACACACACACACACACACACACACACACACACACACACACACACACACACACACACACACACACACACACACACACACACACACACACACACACACACACACACATATGTTATAAAAAATTGTGTAATCAGAGATTTTCACAAAATCTCTAGTGATTTTGTACAAAAATATTTGTGATTATTATTTCTGATATCATTTTCTTTACCGAAGAAGGTTAGGTTGGGTTCTGTTTGATTGTTTGATGCTAGATATGTATAAATAAACAAAAACAAAAATAAATAGATGGATAAGTAAATAAACAAATATATATATATATATATATATATATATATATATATATATATATATATATATATATATATATATATATATATATATATATATATATATATATATATATATATATATATATATATATATATATATATATATATATATATATATATATACTTTATTTTCACTGTGGGCTACACTTTGAAATTGAGTCAAGATATCAAAAATGATCGTTGGGAAACTGTAAATGGAGAAACTTACATATGAGCATATTGTTCCCCTGTCTGAAAGCAACAAGTATGCAATGAAAAAGACTCGACTCGTTTTCCTTGCTTTGAGAGTCTGTTAAAAAGATGTTAGATGTTGACTTTCTCCCCTTAATCTCTGCACATTTTCTTCTCTGCGTCACTATGTCTAGCTTTTTCTTGTGCCTTCAGTAAGCAAAAGTATTTAAGTCCTTTTCTACTCGGTACAGTGGAAAGAATTAAGAACGGTGTTACATTGCATTGCTGTTTTGAAATTCCTGTTGTTTTTGTTACAATAAATATTTGTCAAATGCTTTAAAATCTCTTTATAAAATACACACCTGATGAAATAAATCAAAGAGAAAGATTTACGAAAGAGAGACACATGTATCAGTTTTATTTACTTTGATATCCTGAAAACTCATCAAAACAAATGGATGATGATGAATGGTGTTTAGTATACAATAGGTAATGCTACACATATAAGATGATTCTTCCATTAGTAAGATTGATTAGTCTGATAAAATGAGATTAATGCAAATGGCCAACAGTGTTCAGTGATGAAGTTTACAAGGGATAGAAAGGAAGAATGAAAGAGTGAAGAAAGTATCACTACAAAGAAAACAGCTCGCAGAAGATACTCAGTTTCACAACAGGGAGACGGAAGGTGTCTATCAATACATTAAAAGATATTATACATTATGCCTTATACTGATCTAGAGATTCCATGCGGGATGCTAGACAGTTCTGTGTGAGGACAACGTTAGGGAAGAAGAGAATCTGACGCAAGCATTACTTAACGCACAAAATTCATCAATTATAGTTTTGCAAGATTTGGTGAATTACTTTTCCTATTAACTCTACGGAAAACACATTCAGGAAGCATCAGAGAGTCAAGAGAATAAAGTAGTACTCTAATTTTGTTATTTGATATAAATTGCTGTTAGGATTGTGTTGGTCTTTTTGTTTTTCAATGAAAGGAGAATGTCCGAAACTCTCAAAAGCAGGAATATGATACTTAGCTTCCGAGGAGAATCATCAAACTTTTCTCTTGGAAGCTGAACTAACAGGAACACGAAAAAATTATTCTCTAAACTTTAAGAATAGAAGCCGAAATAGTGGTGATAATGATAATCAAATATGAATGACTTTTTAGTGACCTCATAATGTTCATTTAATCTGAAAGGTTTATAAGTTCAACAATATGATATTTGTCACTAGAATAAAGTGTGCTGAGAAGAACTATATGACGAGGCCCTTGAAAAATAAGCCATGCTCATTTCACCAGTTGTAAATAATTTTCACCCAATGCATCCTTTCCACCTCCTGTTTGAATGGGGTTCCTTTTTCGAATGTTGTCTGAATCAAAAAGTGCATTCTAATTATATGTGTATGATGTAGACATATGCGGCGTTCTGCCTTTTTGCGCTGCCCTGGGAGTTCACAAGCAATGAGATCAATATCGTTGCTGACTGAGTTTGTCGATCTGAGGTCTCAGTGCCCATCTCCACCTGAAACACACACACACACACACACACACACACACACACACACACACACACACACACACACACACACACACACACACACACACACACACACACACACACACACACACACACACACACACACACACACACACACACACACACACACACACACACACACACATACACACACACACACACACACACACACACACACACACACACACACATATATATATATATATATATATATATATATATATATATATATATATATATATATATATATATATATATATATATATATATATATATATATATATATATATATATATATATATATATATATATATATATATATATATATATATATATATATATATATATATATATATATATATATATATATATATATATATATATATATATATATATATATATATATATATATATATATATATATATATATATATATATATATATATATATATATATATATATATATATATATATATATATATATATATATATATATATATATATATATATATATATATATATATATATATATATATATATATATATATATATATATATATATATATATATATATATATATATATATATATATATATATATATATATATATATATATATATATATATATATATATATATATATATATATATATATATATATATATATATATATATATATATATATATATATATATATATATATATATATATATATATATATATATATATATATATATATATATATATATATATATATATATATATATATATATATATATATATATATATATATATATATATATATATATATATATATATATATATATATATATATATATATATATATATATATATATATATATATATATATATATATATATATATATATATATATATATATATATATATATATATATATATATATATATATATATATATATATATATATATATATATATATATATATATATATATATATATATATATATATATATATATATATATATATATATATATATATATATATATATATATATATATATATATATATATATATATATATATATACATACACACACACACACACATATATACACACACACACACACACACACACACACACACACACACACACACACACACACACACACACACACACACACACACACACACACACACACACACACACACACACACACACACACACACACACACACACACACACACACACACACACATTTCCTCCCACATCTTTGGGGAGAAGGTTAAAACAGCGAGTAGAAGAGGAAGAACTGTCTATATTTAAAACTCGTGCCACTTAAAGGTGGTTTATCAAGAGCTGATAACATTCTTTTTGTTACTTCTAATATTTATTTATTTTAGTTTAGTTTATTTTAGTCGACCAAAAATAAATTCAAATTCAGCATCAAAAAGTCGGATAACTTATTTTTATATTTTTTTTAACCAATACAAAGATCTTGGGAGTGAGAGAGGAAGCACAAAACAGATTTTCATGTAAAAATTCTTTAAAATCTCATTGACCGCAGTTTCAAAAGCACCAGGCAGAGAATGTCGTGTAGGTTAGGAGATATCACGCTTATTTACGATCAGTTAGATTTCAACAGATATTTAGAGTAGACGGAAAAGTTTGACGAGGGACGGTGTGAGCAAAGCGGCGTTCTATCTTTAGGACAATAAAGAGACTCCATCAGAACAATAATTCATACGAGGATCAGTGACAAAGAGGTCATATAAAATCTCATTACGAAGAGTTTTAAAGTCAGCCATTAAGTCAGAAGTTAGGAGAGGTAGAGGATCCCAGAGTGATTCAATGTTAGAATTTTAGTAAGCGGCTGGGTAGCAATTTCAGCTTTGCAGATAGAGGAGATAGCAACGGTGCCATGTCTGAATTGAACAGAGGAGAGAAGAGATGACAAAGAGACAATGTTGGATATGTATTTGGTTGCATGCCAAAAGTCATGAGATGCACATTAGTTTTTGACATGTCTTATTGTAGAAAATTTCATCTTATCAAAAAGAATGTTTGCTACGGTTCCTTGTCGAAATACGAGTACATAAGTTTCAAAAGTGCTAGATCGATACAGCAACGTGAAGATGTCTCTTTCACTCACTGGAAAGCTGTGTTGGGTAAAAGCTTTCGATCCCCGGCAGCAGACATATACGCAAGCACACATCACGCAGAGATAATAAATCATTTTCACGTTTCTAATGCAGACCATATGATCAGTGGAATAAGTCAGCATTACAGAAAATTGTAGAAGTACAGCCTGTGTTACTCACACTTAGCAGACATACTGTAGCAATTTTGCATGAATTAGTTATGAGCCGCCTTTGAATTTCAGCAGCAAAAAACGCAAATAAGGTTGCGGATGAAAAAGCAAACTTCAGGAAAATTCAACAGCCTAGAAAATGAGACATAAAGAAAAAGGCTATAATAGAGCCATGTCTTTTTATTATTAGAGCACTCCTTTGACACATCACACCCTTACTAAAGAGCACATGTTCCTCTTAATGTATAAATGGCAGCTGAGAAGGTTCTATACACTTGAGTTCATCTCACCTGACTCCAGCAAGAGGATACAATATAACATGTAGTGGCAGAAAAGCAATATGAGAGGCTGCGCATCTGCAGTGTTCAAGTAAATTTCCGGGAACTATCACGTTGGTGTCAGGACGTCAGTCACGAACCAGTGCGCAATAAGAAACACTTAAACACTTGTGAAAGACGTGAACTTTGATGACTCTCTCTCTCTCTCTCTCTCTCTCTCTCTCTCTCTCTCTCTCTCTCTCTCTCTCTCTCTCTCTCTCTCTCTCTCTCTCGCGGGTGCGCGCGCGCGCGCGTTAGTCTCATTCCTTCGCGAAGGTCGCGAGTTATGTATGCCTATCACAACCTGGGAGTTTGTGGTCCGCATGTCAAAGGTGATGCTGTTATTTGACCTCTACTGTTATTGATTAGGGCAGCGTGTTCAAATGACAGTGGTGACTGGTATGTTTAATTATAATGATTGACAAGGGTAATTATTGCCCCTAATGCAATATCTTTTTTTTCAGCTCTAAAGTGAGGCAATCATGTGACCTTAACAAACAATTTATAGAGCAAAGTGAGAGTACTTTGAAGACCGAGTGTTTCCATGGGCGCGCGTCATGTAAATTAAGAGTACGCTATTAGCACACGGTGAAGGGCGCGGGACTCGTAACTTGAAAATCTTTTTACACTCTTGCAATCTTGCTGTTATTCACGAATGCCTTTACGCAAATGTCAAACCATTTAACCTATAGTCGATTAATTTCCCACCAGCATTAAAATCCTATAAATTCTATCATCTGAAGACGTCCTTCGCATATTATTGCTTCACCTGCCACTGTTGGCTTCTCTCACTGTTCTTTTTTTAAAAGGTATTAGTCTTTACATGCGATCATAAATTCCCTGTCACAACGCCAAGCTGTCAGCGTCATCCGAAAAGAATAATATTGTTTGTGCGGGAAACGAGGGATGCTGTGTAGCAGCAAGCAAGGAGCAAATGTGTTTGTTTTTGAGGTCATGAACGCTTTAACTCAGTTGTTTGCACCTCAGCACCTCCCGCCACTCCCAGCACCGTCCAGCAGATGGGCCCAGATGGCACCCCGCGCCGCTATATATACCTGGCCCAGCCGTGCCTCCACCAAAAGTGCTCACCGGTAATGAGTTCGTACCCTCGCCTTGGCCGTGAGTCTCGATCTGTGTATCACGATGCTGAGGAAGGCATGGAGGGGAGGGAACGAATGTCGAGTGACGAAGGTGACAGTGAGGAGGTGTAAATAGCTGCTGTGCCTCTCCCGTAACCCCCCCTCCCTCCATGAGGCGTCGAGAAGGGCATCACGCTGAGCATCGTTCCTCTCATGCCTCAGTGTTCTTTTCCAGATAGAATTTTCGTTGTTTCTGTTGGCATAGTTTTCCTTAAAAGCAACCCTCGGGCCGGGAAATATAGATAGCCATCTATAAACTAAATAGCCTTTTCATCGGTGCCGCTGTCTTCCTTAGTCTTTTCTTAGGCTATTGTTGACACTTTCATCGGACATCCAACTTCCGTATCGAAAACTAGAAATGGGTTTGGCCCCCACGAAGGTACTACGTTTGTTTGGGTTAAGGCACGCACGGTGTTTACACAGGCGGTGGGGAACACCAGGTGGGGCGGGACACATCGCCCTCTGTGTGGGGCTCCCGCTACACATACGCTGAAGCTTTATAAAATACTCCTAAGGTAGCAATATATTATTTCGCGGCAGATAAATGTGAGGCAATAAAACCTTATGCAGCGATAATAGAGCGTTGAGGTTGAGGAGGAGGAAGAGGAGGAGGAGGAGGAGGAGGAGGAGGAGGAGGAGGAGGAGGAGGAGGAGGAGGAGGAGTTTGAAGAAGAGAAGAGAGGATAAGGAGGAGAAGGACGAGGACGAGGAGTTTGAAGAAGAGAAGAAGGAGGAGGAAGATGTTTGTGGCGATGTTTGTAGCGACGAGGAAAAGTTGAAATAATTTGGAATGTACATCGGTTCATTATAGTCAATATACAATTACAACGTGAAATGGAAGTTGATTATATTAATCTATAATATGAACGTCTCGAATGAAATATTGGCAGTATTTGCAAAATTTTTGGTTTTTAATATCACCAAAATTAGTGATTTGGTAAAGATACATATTTACTAGGGGTAAGAGGTGATACAATGCTCACACACACACACACACACACACACACACACACACACACACACACACACACACACCGCGTAGTGTAGTGGTTAGCACGCTCGACTCACAATCGAGAGGGCCGGGTTCGAGTCCCGGCGCGGAGAGGCAAATGGGCAAGCCTCTTAATGTGTAGCCCCTGTTCATCTAGCAGTTAGTAGGTACGGGATGTAACTCGAGGGGTTGTGGCCTCGCTTTTCCGGTGTGTGGAGTGTGTTGTAGTCTCAGTCCTACCCGAAGATCGATCTATGAGCTCTGAGCTTGCTCCGTAATGGGGAAGACTGGCTGGGTGACCAGCAAGCGACCGAGGTGAATCACACACACACACACACACACACACACACACACACACACACACACACACACACACACACACACACGGGATGTCAGCTCACCTTCCTGGGAGGAAAGATTATGATGCTTTCCCGGTTGCCATAAATACCTCCATTTATTCTCATCGTAAAGGAAGAAATAAGAAGTAAGATATGAAAGACCGAAGTGTAGTAATGAATGCCGGGCAGAGCTGAGCCAGGGAATGAAGAGACCAAGATCGGATTGTTGGAAATTAATCCCATATTCCGAGCAAGACGGAATATTTTATTTTCCCTTCTTTTTTAACATACTGTGAGAATCCGGCTTCCTCCACGACCACCGATTTCTTCTTTTCCTTCCCCTTTAACTTAAGTATATACTGACAACACTGATATCGCATGCGTGCTCACACACACACACACACACACACACACACACACACACACACACACACACACACACACACACACACACACACACACACACACACACACACACACACACACACACACACACACACACACACACACACACACAAATATATATATATATATATATATATATATATATATATATATATATATATATATATATATATATATATATATATATATATATATATATATATATATATATATATATATATATATATATATATATATATATATATATATATATATATATATATATATATATATATATATATATATATATATATATATATATATATATATATATATATATATATATATATATATATATATATATATATATATATATATATATATATATATATATATATATATATATATATATATATATATATATATATATATATATATATATATATATATATATATATATATATATATATATATATATATATATTGAGTGAGCATATAAATATATGAAAACTAAGGTAAAGAACGAGGTATATATAAACAACGATACATAAAATAAAAAGAAAATTAAACCCCCAAAAACAACAAAACAAACTCGTACTTACCGTATGATGATTTTCAGAAAGAACGACACTCAAATATTAACGTGATCTTACACAAGTTAAACCTTCCGTTTGACAAAATCTCATTAGCACTTTTCTACTCCTGTGAGTGATGAAATATTACCGTTAATGTTTATCTAGTTAATGAAGACCCAAGACTCAATTAAGAGGTGAAATGAGTCCATAGAATTGACACCTGGTGCTTGAGGAAGGAGAAGGGAGAGGAACTTGTGGTAAGGAAGTACGAGTAAGATGGAAGAGGGGTGAAAGATAGATGAGGAATGATAGGGAGGGGAAATGAAGAAGAAAAAAAAAAACTAGTTGCAAAGGTGTATGAGGGAGAAGTAGGAGCCGCATGGAAGAGAAATAAAGAAGAGACAGGCATCAAGGAAAATTTAGTGTGAGAAAGTGAGGGAATAAGATGGGAAGGTAGATATATAAGGGGAAGATAGAATAGAAGTATGGGGGAGAACAGGTTTTTTTTTTTTATGTAATGGCCTATAGTGCCTGTAGTTATATTTGAAAAGTATGTGTGGGAAGCGCTGTTCACCTTCCGCCCATTAGTGGCACATGCAATTTTATTTATAGTAGTACCCATATTAGGGCCCATATCACCACCCAAGCGCATCTTCGGTGTAACCACCAAGAACTTGGGTATCAAGGTGACATGTAGGTAGCTTTAAGCCACTCGACAAATGTCATAGCTTCAAAGCGGTATGTGGTGGGATTCGAACCTAAGCGTGGACATCTGCCCGATCCCACGCTCACCACTTTACCCAGTACGTGGAAGAGGGAGCTTTAAAAGAGAAAACAGAGAGGGGGTATGAAAGATGGTCACGTGGAGCTAATGGGGAAAGAGATAATACAGGCCAGGGAATAGAGAGAGAGAGAGAGAGAGAGAGAGAGAGAGAGATGAATGTTAAAGGAAGAGAAATTAAAGGAGCGGGAAAAATTGATCGATAATGACAGTATTAATATAAAGAGGAGAACATTCAGGAGGGCAGGTATGGGGATAACTGAGAGGAAACGAGAAGGAAGGAAGATAGGGGAAAGAGGAATGGAAAAAAATGGGATGTAGAGGACAGAAGGGAAGGGGGATGATATAGATTCGTAGGGAAAGAAATGAAGAAAGGGGAGTGTAAAAGCAGTAGCAAAGAAGGGAATGTGGAAGGGAGGAAGAGCTAGGAAGTGGCAAATAAGAGGATGTGCAAGAGAGGAAGGGATTCGGATGGGGGAAGATGTGAAGGGAAGTTCCAAATTTGCATGAAGTAAATAAGACATGTCTGATAAACATGCGCCTCTTGTCTTCCTGGTTCTGGCTGGTGGTTGTGACATGTCTGTTTATGGTGATGATGAGCACAAAGACACC
>NC_059271.1:4982500-4990000 GCF_017591435.1 Portunus trituberculatus | reverse complement strand
CCAGTGGAACTGGCCCAAGACTAGGTAGGTCCTTCTAATCGTATGACAGAATATGTAGAAACATCAACCAAGAAGCAATGTTGCCTGGATGAGGTGCTGGCTCTCCTCCCTGCTCACGTCTGTCTCCTTGTGTCTCAGTGGTACTAGAACCACTCTGCTCTCATCCCCTGCCACAATTGTAGAGAGTAGATTGGAAGTAGAGGTTGTAAGGATATAATTAGCGAATAATTAGTGTTTGATTTTTATGATGATATTATTCTCATGTATTTTGTCTCCACCAGTTTTTCTCGCCCCTCCAACTGCTAAGTCTGTACAAGGGTCTTCTTCCTCCTTGTATGGAGTACTCTTCGCATGTTTGGGGGTTTCACTCATACAGCTTTGTTAGATAGGGTGGAATCAAAAGCTTTTCGTCTCATCAACTCTCCTCTTCTGAATGACTGTCTTCAGCCTTTCTCACCACCGAAATGTTGCATCTCTTTTTATCTTTTATCGCTATTTTCATGCTAACTGCTCTATTGATCATGCTGACTGCATGCCTCCCCTCCTCCTGCGGTCTCGCTCCACAAGGCTTTCCTCTTCCTCTCATCCCTGTTCTGTCCAATCCTCTAATACAAGAGTTAACCAGTACTCTCAATCATTCTTACCTTTCACTGGTAAACTCTGGAACCCCCTACTTGCTTCTGTATTTCCATCTTCCTACGACTTAAGTTCTTTTAAGAGAGAGGTGTCAAAACATTTGTCACTGATTTTGACTAATTCTTTCGAATCTTTTATGGAGGCTGCAATTCCAGTGAGCCTTTTCTTTCTATTTTTTTTTTTGCCCTTGCCAGTTCTGCCTCTTACATAAAAGGAGTAGTAGTAGTAGTAGTAGTAGTAGTAGTAGTAGTAGTAGTAGTAGTAGTGGCAGTAGTAGTGGTGATGGTAGTAGTAGTACTAGAAGAAATAGTAGTCGTAGTAGTAGTAGTAGTAGTAGTAGTAGTAGTAGTAGTAATAGTAGTAGTAGTAGTAAAGAAGTGGTATTATTATTATCATTAGTAGTAGTAGTAGTAGTAGTAGTAGTTGTAGTAGTAGTAGTAGCAGTAGTAGCAGAGGCAGTATTAGTACTAGAAGTAGAGGTGGTGGTAGTAATACTTGTAGTAGTAGTAGCAGTAATAGTAATAGTGGTGGTGGTGGTGGTGATAGTAGTCTAGTAATCAGCGAATTGATTAATATTTCAAACAATCTACCAATGCCTGCTCATTATATATAAGTGTTACAAAAGCAATATCATAGATAAACTAATTATAATTATTATAATGTAACTAATGTTTTACGAATGCTTACAACAGACATACGTTTAGTATCATAAATTAATGTATTCATTGTATAAACCATGATTAGACAAGAATTAAATGTGAATCATGTATATTGCTTGTAACGTGTCATAACATAATATAGTATACAATACAATAGTTATATATATATATATATATATATATATATATATATATATATATATATATATATATATATATATATATATATATATATATATATATATATATAATGGGAAGGCTGACTGGGTGACCAGCAGGCGACCGTGAATACACACACACAAGGCTTTCTACTTCCTCTCACCCCTGTCCTGTCCAACTCCCTAATACAAGAGTTAACCAGAACTCTCGATCATTCATACCTTTCTGTGGTAAATTCTGGAATTCCCTGCCTGCTTCTGTATTTCTATCCTCCTACGACTTGAATTCTTTTAAGAGTGAGGTTTCAAGATATTTGTCCCTGAATTTTGGATAACTCATATGAACTTTAAGGATTTTTTTTTTCCTTTTTGTTGCCCTTGGCCGATTGCCCCTCCTGCATAAACACACACACACACACACACACACACACACACACACACACACACACACACACACACACACACACACACACACACACACACACACACACACACACACACACACACACACACACACACACACACACACACACACACACACACACATATTCAGTTGATGAAAATAATAACAACAATAACGACAACAACAACAACAACAACAACAACAACAACAACAACAACAGCAGAATATGGTCAAAAAGCCTTGTTTCAATAAGACAAGTTCATATTCTCCTTTTTATTTGTTTGTTATTTTTTTTTTCTTTTCTGTCTGCATTGCGACGGAAGGCGATCTAGCGGGTCACGTGATGGAAGGTGAAAGGTCTCCCACGAATATATGAATATAGCATCAGTTCATTATTCATCGTACAATTTCACGAGGAAGATAAGTAAATTTAGTGGATCCACTTCTCTATCATTATGGATTTCATATTCATGTGTTCTTCATCAAAAGTGCGTAATGATTTAGAACAGTATCACTCTAAACGTTATGTAAGATTCTGAAAGTTTTCAACGTTTTTCTAAACAGAAATAAATATTAAATGTCGTTTCTCTTTCTATTCTTGCAATTTCATTTTTTCTACGTATTGTTTCCCTCCATCGACAAATTTACTAGATAATTTGACCAATATTCATCATACAATGTCGCACCTTACAGTGTTGCTTCAGACTGAATAATATCGCACGAATGTTTTATCTGAACCATTTGTAGAGATTATTCAGAGAACACTGTCTTGCCGGGAGGTTTATTGTACAACGAATGTCCACTACTAACATCTTCATGTTTCCTCAAGGATTATACTAATGTCTGGCCAACGGTGATTTTCACCACTTCCGCTAAGAGGACCTGCTAGGGATTACGGCTATTCCTACCTACAACAGGTCAACAGTGCACGGTGGTCTTTACCTTTTTATGAACCAAGACTACAAGTAGACCTGATGATGACGGTGTTTACACGGCAAAACGTTGTACAATAAACCTCCCGCGTTCTTTGAATGTCCTTTACAAATATATATATATATATATATATATATATATATATATATATATATATATATATATATATATATATATATATATATATATATATATCAAACAATGTTTAATCGATCAATTTTTACATGTCTGTAAAAGTATAAGATGAACTGTAATATCCTCAGAATTTCTACTGCTTCACATTGTGAATTTCTGCAGTGTGCCGCTCGTCCTTGTTGAGTGCCCACAAATTGCCATCAACCAAGCTTCAGTAAAAGTTATTCTCATCGACCTTCCCCCTTTAAGGTATCTATTTCTAGTCACTCTGTGCTTCCATAGTATCTTCATGGCATTTTCAAAATTGCTCTTTTGATGAACTTGTTATGCCTCTTTACTTTCTTCCAGAGATCCCGTTGTTTATTTAGTGCTTTGTTTATGCAGAAGTACTGTCATCTCTTGGGTGATGCTCAAAAAAGCCTTGGCCCTCCTTAGATCCTAACTTTGTAAACGATAACCTGCCAAGAGTAACTTTCTGAGCTTTTGAAGATAATTTTATTTGACCATGAAAAGAGGAAATGAGAGAGGAAAGTAGAAATGTTATAATTTGTTTTGGACTTGATACTCTTTTTCAAATAGGGTGTCATTTATTTATTAAAGCTTTCAAAGTTAAATTGAAACATATAAAAACTTAATTGCATTGAGCTGTCAGGTTGCTATAGAGCGCAGATGAGTCTCATGCAGCACAACTGATATTGTAATATGTGTGTGGCTTACAATTTCAAAACAAAATTAAAATAATGTCACGAGATTGTACATATTTTTAATATTCCAGATTTACGAGTTCACTTTAATGTAATTATTACATAGTTAAATGCTATTGGTGGAGAACTAAACTACATTTTATAAAATTCAAAATAAAATGTTACAACACTACGGATTCATCTTTGATGTTAAAGTAGAAATATCTTCTAACAACAGCGTGTTGGGCGAGCGAGCCGGCCCCTGGTGGGGACATGATGGCCGCCTGTTCGAGTCACATGCAGGGAATTTGTTTCCCTTAGAGGTCTATTGGTCTGAAAGTCATGCAGTGGGAGTGACAAGCTATAAAAGAATCCTGGGGGGTACAGTTGTGTACAATTCTGTGATATTAAGAGACGGTATTCATTTATTATTCGAAAGTGGACTCCATAAGTGCAGACAGATAGTTCTTGTGTTTAAGTAATATAAGGAAAGGAGAGAAAACAAATTAGAAGGAGCGCAGAACAAACACCATTTAAAAGGATATCTCGCAAGTATATTTCTCATCAAATATTTACATTAAATGATAGACCAAGATTTTTTAAAAGTTGTTAAATGGTATTGGAAAAAAATGCAATTGTTCATTATGTTCAGGCTCAAGAAAGATTGGCGAGGAATGATTTTTTTTTTCTTGTGGGGGAAATCAACAGCAATCTCAAGTTAAGAGTAGGGCAAGAAGTAGACTGCAGGTAGACACTCATTGCAGAGATCAAATGTACGCATTGCTCCCATCGCAAAATGCTGTCCTTGCAATATATATATATATATATATATATATATATATATATATATATATATATATATATATATATATATATATATATATATATATATATATATATATATATATATATATATATATATATATATATATATATATATTTTGCAGTAGCGAGATTTATATTTTTGTCTTGTATGCAGATACTATATAAGCTGATATAATTATTCAGATGCTTCCCTCCCCGAGGCGTGACAGTGCCGCCAGGATGTTGGCGGCTCCCTTGTCTCTGGAGACGCTCATTGTGCCATATGCGGGGCAGGGCAGGCGTCCCCTTCAGCCCCAACCTCCAATCCCCCAGCTCTCCCCCACCGACACCGGGCTTTCGTAGAAAGATTCGGGAAACTTGAGCATCAGTTAACCTTTGTTTGCTGGCGACAACGTAGCATTACATCTTTTCTGAAATTCTGCCACTTTTCGCTGTTCATACTAAAAAAATGAGACTGAAATTAATGATAAAGTAAAAGTTTGCGAAGAAAGTGTTTTCACACAAGAATATGTTTCCCAACTATGAGTATGCATTGCCATTATGAATATTAATAAAGAGAAAAGTAAAAGAATAAGGAGGTGAAGACGTTGTAACTATTCTCAAAGTTAAACTATTTCTATTGTCATGCAGAGAATGAGCGTCCGGGAAACGACAGGCAGTGGGACGCGGGATTCATACGACAGTCCAGCAGAGAGAGAGAGAGAGAGAGAGAGAGAGAGAGAGAGAGAGAGAGAGAGAGAGAGAGAGAGAGAGAGAGAGAGAGAGAGAGAGAGAGAGAGAGAGAGAGAGAGAGAGAGAGAGAGAGAGAGAGAGAGAGAGAGAGAGAGAGAGAGAGAGAGAGAGAGAGACCAGCGTCCCAGACAGAGAGGACAGTGAAGAATTTGATCAACACCATAAGCTAAACATTTTCTGGAACCCCGAAACAAAGATCCAAGAAAAATATAATCCTCTAAGAATTCCTCCATGTCTCGAGGATGACTCAAAGTATTCACGTGCATGGGATGTGAGACGCTTTACTGCTACCAAGATAACACAGGAATCTTGTGAGAAAAGTCTGCGAGGTGGGCCGTCAGCGGGCACAGGCTCCACAAGTCCAGGTACTGAGGTAATATTCCGCTGCGTGCAAGGTTTGACGAGTCATCTCATGTGATAGAATGTATTATTTCCTGAAGAGAAAACCAAGAATTTGCTTTGCAAAAAAACAACATGAATATTCGTAGAGTTGGTGGGGGCACTCTAAGCTAAAGGTGTTACATTTTATTTACGTAATATTACGTAATATTACATTACATATCCCTATGCATGACAGTTCCATTTCCTTGCCAAAAGACTCAGGGAAGAAAGTAATGAGTCCATGAACAGTAAAACTATTCTTCACCAAGTTCCATGCGAGAGTGAAAGATTATAAAGTCAAGTAACTTTCACTGACAAGTCAAAGTTTCCTGCCCTCATCCGACAGTAGTTTGTGTTAGCCAAGCCAAACATGTCAAGCTTCCCAAGTCAATGTTATTTAGCCTCGAAGGTTAATTAATTGCTCCAGTGGAAAAAGTATACAATATTTTAGAAGTCCCACCAAACTCAGAGGACAGAAGTGGTGGAAGTGACAAGGGCAGCGTCTGGCACACCAACCTCGTTATCTAGATTTACAGCAGCGATGAGCCTGACCCCTGCTTGTTGTGCTGCTCTGCCTCCTGTTCAAAGGCATGGAGAGGGAGCTTATGTACGGTACTTATGATTACTGAGGGCTTACCGGAGTATCTGTGGAAGGACATGCCGGAGGAAAGGGCATCACATTTGGTGGAGTGAAGAGGCTGTACTGCGTTTGACTTCCGGGATTTAGGAAACGGAAGGGAAAGTTGAGAGAGAGAGAGAGAGAGAGAGAGAGAGAGAGAGAGAGAGAGAGAGAGAGAGAGAGAGAGAGAGAGAGAGAGAGAGAGAGAGAGAGAGAGAGAGAGAGAGAGAGAGATAGAAAAGAGAAAGGGCGGGCTGGTGATAGAAAAAAGAGTTGACTGGAAGAGATAAGAGAGGAATGTAGACGGGGACAAGCTTGAGGGAAGAGGAGAGAGGCGGGTCGACGGTGATGGAAGGAAACTTGAGAAGAGAAAGATGAAAGCCTTAAGAGAGAGAGAGAGAGAGAGAGAGAGAGAGAGAGAGAGAGAGAGAGAGAGAGAGAGAGAGAGAGAGAGAGAGAGGGTCGTGGATGTTACTCGTAGTGATGGGAGTGTTTTGTTGTAAGTAGTGGTGTGTGTGTGTGTGTGTGTGTGTGTGTGTGTGTGTGTGTGTGTGTGTGTGGTCGTGTGTGTGTGTGTGTGTGTTGAAAAGGACGATAGTGAATGATGTGGAAAGAAAGGATGTTGCTAATGAAGCTTTGCACTTGTCGTCAGAAACACGGGAAGGAGATGGAACATAAAGAAAAGTGAATCAAGTGTGTGTCACGTTTACGAGCGGCCTTTGTCTCGTTTCGTTGGGATTTTTACACCAGAGCAAAATGTAGGAAGGAGAGAGAGAGAGAGAGAGAGAGAGAGAGAGAGAGAGAGAGAGAGAGAGAGAGAGAGAGAGAGAGAGAGAGAGAGACAGAGACAGAGACAGAGGAAGAAAGGAACAGATAGGTAAGAGAAGTAAAGAAGAGACAACGAAATGAATTATAAGTAAGTTTCTGTTTGTCTGCTAACGAAGAGAAGCTCGCCTTCAAGTCATTAGGAGGAGGGCAGCAGGGAGTGTGGGGACTTCAATAAGGAACGGCTGAGAGATAGCGCTCTTAATGCTCCACCTGTGTCTTCGTGTTTCCAGTGCATTAACTGTCCGCCTCCTCCCCACCGCGCCTACTCTCCGCTGGCCTCGTGTCATCTGCATCTTCTACCCTCCCATTAAGATCAGCTTTATGACGCCACGACCTCGTAGTTTGTCCCCAGCTCCTCCTTCCTTCCCTATCCTACGATCCCCCCTCACTACATCTCCAGTTTCCCTCTCCTTGCCTTCCCTGCCTTCCCTCTCACTGTATCCCCAGTCTCCCTAGTCTCCTCCTCCTCCTCCTCCTCCTCCTCCTCCTCCTCCTCCTCCTCGTACCC